>NC_141546.1:24401666-24587500 GCF_021556685.1 Rattus norvegicus
AGCAGGACCCAGGGCTTCCCCTTACACTGATGATCTTACTAGGATATTCAATGCTACCTATGAGGTCAGAGTCCAGGGTCAGTCCATGTATAGTCTTTGGGTAGTGGCTTAATCCCTGGAAGATCTGGTTGCTTGGCATTGTTGTTCATATGGGGTCTCGAGCCCACTGAAGCTCTTCCAGTTCTTTCTCTGATTCCTTCAACGGGGGTCCTGTTCTCAGTTCAGTGGTTTGCTGCTGGCATTCGCCTCTGTATTTGTTGTATTCTTGCTGTGTCTCTCAGGAGAGATGTATATCCGGCTCCTGTCTGCCTGCACTTCTTTGCTTCATCCATCTTGTCTAATTGGGTGTCTGTATATGTATGGGCCACATGTGGGGAATGCTCTGAATGGGTGTTCCTTCTGTGTCTGTTTTAATCTTTGCCTCTCTATTCCCTGCCAACGGTATTCTTATTCCCCTTTTAAAGAAGGAGTAAAGCATTCACATTTTGATCATCTGTCTTGAGTTTCATGTGTTCTAGGCATCTAGGGTAATTCAAGCATTTGGGCTAATAGCCACTTATCAATGAGTGCATACCATGTGTGTTTCTCTGTGATTGGGTTACCTCACTCAGGAGGATATTTTCCAGTTCCAACCATTTGCCTACGAATTTCATAAAGTCATTGTTTTTTATAGCTGAGTAATATTCCATTGTGTAGATGTACCACATTTTCTGTATCCATTCGTCTGTTGAAGGGCATCTGGGTTCTTTCCAGCTTCTGGCTATTTATAAATAAGGCTGCTATGAACATAGTGGAGCACGTGTCTTTGTTATATGTTGGGGCATCTTTTGGGTATATGCCCAAGAGAGGTATAGCTGGATACTCAGGCAGTTCAATGTCCAACTTTCTGAGGAACCTCCAGACTGATTTCCAGAATGGTTTTACCAGTCTGCAATCCCACCAACAATGGAGGAGTGTTCCTCTTTCTCCACATCCTCGCCAGCATTTGCTGTCACCTGAGTTTTTAATCTTAGCCATTCTTACTGGTGTGAGGTGAAATCTCAGGGTTGTTTTGATTTGCCTTTCCCTTATGACTAAAGATGTTGAACATTTCTGTAGGTGTTTCTCAGCCATTCGGCATTCCTCAGCTGTGAATTCTTTGTTTAGCTCTGAACCCCATTATTTTAATAGGGTTATTTGTCTCCCTGCAGTCTAACTTCTTGAGTTCTTTGTATATTTTGGATATAAGGCCTCTATCTGTTGTAGGATTGGTCAAGATCTTTTCCCAATCTGTTGGTTGCCGTTTTGTCCTAACCACAGTGTCTCTTTGCCTTACTGAAACTTTGCAGCTTTATGAGGTCCCATTTGTCAATTCTTGACCTTAGAGAATGAGCAATTGGTATTTTGTTCAGGAAATTTTCCCCAGTGCCCATGTGTTCGAGACTCCTCTCCACTTTTTCCTCTATTAATTTGAGTGTATCTGGTTTGATGTGAAGGTCCTTGATCCACTTGGACTTAAGCTTTGTACAGGGTGATAAGCATGGGTCGATCTGCATTCTTCTACATGTTGACCTCCAGTTGAACCAGCACCATTTGCTGAAAATGCTATCTTTTTTCCATTGGATGGTTTTGGCTCCTTTGTCAAAAATCAAGTGACCATAGGTGTGTGGGTTCATTTCTGGGTCTTCAATTCTGTTCCATTGGTCTATCTGTCTGTCTCTGTACCAATACCATGCAATTTTTATCACTATTGCTCTGTAATACTGCTTGAGTTCAGGGATAGTGATTCCCCCTGAAGTCCTTTTATTGTTGAGGATAGTTTTAGCTATCCTGGGTTTTTGTTATTCCAGATGAATTTGCAAATTGTTCTGTCTAACTCTTTGAAGAAATGGATTGGTATTTTCATGGGGATTGCATTGAATCTGTAGATCGCTTTTGGTAAAATGGCCATTTTTACTATATTAATCCTGCCAATCCATGAGCATGGGAGATCTTTCCATCTTCTGAGGTCTTCTTCAATTTCTTTCTTCAGAGTCTTGAAGTTCTTATTGTACAGATCTTTTACTTGCTTGGTTAAAGTCACACTGAGGTACTTTATATTATTTGGGTCTATTATGAAGGGTGTCATTTCCCTAATTTCTTTCTCAGCTTGTTTCTCTTTTGTGTAGAGGAAGCCTACTGATTTATTTGAGTTAATTTTATACCCAGCCACTTTGCTGAAGTTGTCTATTAGCTTTAGTAGTTCTCTGGTGGAACTTTTGGGATCACTTAAATATACTATCATATCATCTGCAAAAAGTGATATTTTGACTTCTTCTTTTCCGATCTGTATCCCCTTGACCTCCTTTTGTTGTCTGATTGCTCTGGCTAGAACTTCAAGAACTATATTGAATATGAAGGGAGAGAGTGGGCAACCTTGTCTAGTCCCTGATTTTAGTGGGATTGCTTCAAGTTTCTCTTAATTTAGTTTAATGTTAGCTACTGGTTTGCTGTATATGGCTTTTACTATGGGCCCTTTTAGGTATGGACCGTGAATTCCTATTCTTTCCAGGACTTTTATCATGAATGGGTGATGAATTTTGTCAAATGCTTTCTCAGCATCTAATGAAATGATCATGTGGTTTTGTTCTTTCAGTTTGTTTATATAATGGATCACGTTGATGGTTTTCCGTACATTAAACCATCCCTGCATGCCTGGGATGAAGCCTACTTGATCATGGTGGATGATTGTGTTTATATGCTCTTGGATTCGGTTTGCCAGAATTTTATTGAGTATTTTTTCGTCGATATTCATAAAGAAATTGGTCTGTAGTTCTCTTTCTTTGTTGGGTCTTTGTGTAGTTTAGGTGTAAGAATAATTGTGGCTTCATAGAAGGAATTCAGTAGTGCTCCATCTGTTTCAATTTTGTGGAATAGTTTGGACAATGTTCGCATGAGGTGTTCTATGAAGTTCTGATAGAATTCTGTACTAAACCCGTCTGGACCTGGGCTCTTTTTGGTTGGAGACCTTTAATGACTGCTTCTATTTCCTTAGGAGTTATGGGGTTGTTTAACTGGTTTATCTGTTCCTCATTTAACTTTGGTACCTGGTATTTGTCTAGGAAATTGTCCATTTCCTGCAGATTTTCAAGTTTTGTTGAATATAGGCTTTATAGTAAGATCTGATGATTTTTTGAATTTCCTCTGAATTTGTAGTTATGTCTTCCTTTTCATTTCTGATTTTGTTAATTTGGACACACTCTCTGTGTCCTCTCCTTAGTCTGGCTAAGGGTTTATCTATCTTGTTGATTTTCTCAAAGAACCAACTTTTGGTTCTGTTGATTCTTTCTATGATCCTTTTTGTTTCGACTTGGTTGATTTCAGCTCTGAGTTTGATTATTTCCTGCCTTCTACTCCTCCTGGGTGTATTTGCTTCTTTTTGTTCTAGAGCTTTTAGGTGTGCTGTCAAGCTGCTGACATATGCTCTTTCTTGTTTCTTTCTGCGGGCACTCAGAGCTATGAGTTTTCCTCTTAGCACAGCTTTCATTGTGTCCCATAAGTTTGGGTATGTTGTACCTTGATTTTCATTAAATTCTAAAAAGTCTTTAATTTCTTTCTTTATTTCTTCCTTGATCAGCTTATCGTTGAGTAGAGCATTGTTCAACTTCCACGTATATGTGGGCTTTCTTCCCTTATTGTTATTGAAGACCAGCTTTAGGCCATGGTGGTCTGATAGCACGCATGGGATTATTTCTATCTTTCTGTACCTGTTGAGGCCCGTTTTTTGACCAACTATATGGTCGATTTTGGAGAAAGTACCATGAGGAGCTGAGAAGAAGGTATATCCTTTTGCTTTAGGATAGAATGTTCTATAAATATCTGTTAAGTCCATTTGGCTTATGACTTCTCTTAGTCTGTCTACGTCTCTGTTTAATTTCTGTTTCCATGATCTGTCCATTGATGAGAGTGGGGTGTTGAAATCTCCCACTATTATTGTGTGAGGTGCAATGTGTGTTTTGAGCTTTAGTAAGGTTTCTTTTATGTATGTAGGTGCCCTTGTATTTGAGGCATAGATATTTAGGATTGAGAGTTCATCTTGGTGGATTTTTCCTTTGATGAATATGAAGTGTCTTTCCTTATCTTTTTTGATGACTTTTAATTGAAAATTGATTTTATTTGATATTAGAATGGCTACTCCAGCTTGCTTCTTCTGACCATTTGCATGGAAAGTTGTTTTCCAGCCTATCACTCTGAGGTAGTGTCTGTCTTTGTCTCTGAGGTGTGTTTCCTGTAGGCAACAGAATGCAGGGTCCTCGTTGCGTATCCAGTTTGTTAATCTATGTCTTTTTATTGGGGACTTGAGGCCATTGATGTTGAGAGATATTAAGGAATAGTATTTATTGCTTCCTGTTATATTCATATTTGGATATGAGGTTATGTTTGTGGGCTTTTCTTCTCTTTGTTTTGTTGCCAAGACGATTAGTTTCTTGCTTCTTCTAGGGTATAGTTTGCCTCCTTATGTTGGGCTTTACCATTTATTATCCTTTGTACTGCTGGATTTGTAGAAAGATATTGTGTAAATTTGGTTTTGTCATGGAATATCTTGGTTTCTCCATCTATGTTAATTGAGAGTTTTGCAGGATACAGTAACCTGGGCTGGCATTTGTGTTCTCTTAGGGTCTGTATGACATCTGTCCAGGATCTTCTGGCTTTCATAGTTTCTGGCGAAAAGTCTGGTGTGATTCTGATAGGTCTGCCTTTATATGTTACTTGACCTTTTTCCCTTACTGCTTTTAATATTTGTTCTTTATTTTGTGCGTTTGGCATTTTGACTATTATGTATCGGGAGGTGTTTCTTTTCTGGTCCAGTCTATTTGGAGTACTGTAGGCTTCTTGTATGCCTATGGGTATCTCTTTTTGTAGGTTAGGGAAGTTTTCTTCTATGATTTTGTTGAAGATATTTACTGGTCCTTTGAGCTGGGAGTCTTCACTCTCTTCTATACCTATTATCCTTAGGTTTGATCTCCTCATTGATTCCTGGATTTCCTGTATGTTTTGGACCAGTAGCTTTTTCCGCTTTACATTATCTTTGATAGTTGAGTCGATGATTTCTATGGAATCTTCTGTTCCTCAGATTCTCTCTTCTATCTCTTGTATTCTGTTGGTGAAGCTTGTATCTACGGCTCCTTGTCTCTTCTTTTGGTTTTCTGTATCCAGGGTTGTTTCCATGTGTTCTTTCTTGATTGCTTCTATTTCCATTTTTAATTCCTTCAACTGTTTGATTGTGTTTTCCTGGAATTCTTTCAGGGATTTTTGCGATTCCTGTCTGTAGGCTTCTACTTGTTTATTTATGTTTTCCTGTGTTTCTCTAAGGGAGTTCTTCACGTCTTTCTTGAAGTCCTCCAGCATCATGATCAAATATGATTTTGAAACTAGATCTTGCTTTTCTGGTGTGTTTGGATATTCAGTGTTTGCTTTGGTGGGAGAATTGGGCTCCAATGGTGCCATGTAGTCTTGGTTTCTGTTGCTTGGATTCCTGTGTTTGCCTCTCGCCATCAGATTATCTCTAGTGTTACTTTGTTCTTCTATTTCTGACAGTGGCTAAACTGTCCTATAAGCCTGTGTGTCAGGGGTGCTGTAGACCTGTTTTCCTGTTTTCTTTCAGCCAGTTATGGGGACAGAGTGTTCTGCTTTCAGGCGTGTAGTTTCTCCTATCTACACGTCTTCTGCTGTTCCTATGGGTCTGTGTCCTGAGTTCACTAGGCAGGTCGCTTGGAGTAGGAAGGTTTGTCTTACCTGTGGTCCTGAGGCTCAAGTTTGCTCATGAGGTGTTGCTTATGAACTCTCCATGGTGGCAGCAACCAGGAAGATCTGCGCCGCCCTTTCAGGAGCTTCCGTGCACCAGGGTTCCAGATGGTGTTTGGTGTTTTCCTCTGGAATCAGTAATGTGTGCAGAGTGCAGTCTCTTCTGGTTTCCCAGGCATGTCTGCCTCTCTGAAGGTTTATCTCTCCCTCCCACAGGATTTGGGTGCAGAGAACTGTTTATCTGGTCGGTCCCTTCAGGTTCCGCCCCTGTCTCAGACTCAGCGGACCTGCTGCTCCTGGGCTCTCCTCTATGGGAACCTAGAGGCCGTATACAGTTTCCTCTTGGGCCAGGGATGTGGGCAGGGGTGGGCAGTGTTGGTGGTCTCTTCCGCTCTGCAGTCTCAGGAGTGCCCACCTGTCCAGGCGGTGAGTTCTCTCTCCCACGGGGTTTGGGAGCAGCGAGCTGCTGAGGGCAGGGATCTGCGGGTTTGGGACTCCCGCTAAAAACTGGAAGTGCCCGGTCCTAGAGGAATTCTGCCTCTGTGTGTCCTGAGTTCACCAGGCAGGTTGCTTGCAGAAGGAAGGTTTGTCTTACCTGTGGTCCCGAGGCTCAAGTTTGCTAGTGGGGTGCTGCCTATGAGCTCTCCGCGGGGTAGCAACCAGGAAGTCATGTCTTCGTTCTCTTAGCAGGACATTCTAACCCACATTTACTCCTTTTATGAAGTACTTTATGGACATCTTTGTTCATGTTTCAGAGGGCTCGAGACATTTTTCTACATGTATAGCTTCTTGGTATTTGAGAAGGAAGCTAGGAATGTGTTTCTCAACTCTTTCCCTGTCCTTCTCCTAACAGAGATCATGAGGAATCAAGTTCTACCTCTGCTTAAAAAGTTTCTTGCTGCATAGCTGAGAAGCAAAGAAGATCATGCACATCTGAATGAGATCTTGGTTTTTCCTGAAGTTATCATCATTAGATCTGCCCTGCAAACATACTTCTTTATATCTTCCCATTAAAACTTGTCTGGGCATATTTAAAACTCAATAGTCATCACTCATTGGATTGGCATGTGAACATGTATGTGAAATTTTATTTCCTGAGTATGTTTTTTTAGGAACAGGTGCTCACATTGACTTCCAGATGCAATGTCTCTTCTCATCAGGGCTAGCTTCCAAAACATGGTGGTATTCTGATTTTGTACATCTATATATTGTTATATCTATTGATTTTTATGTAGAAGTTTGTTCTTGGTTCATAGTTCTTACTGTAAAAACCTAAATCCTCTTTAAATGCAGTGTCTTTTTGGAAAAAAAAAAAAAAGAAGACAGCAGTTTACTAGATGTAGCATAGAAACCAGCAGCAATGTGAAATTTTTTCTTCTTCAGATGTTTGTTCTCGACATATAAATGCCTTTATATCACAGATCAACATATGTGTTAGTTACATGTAAAATACACGGAAGTAAGAAAGTTACCACAGCTCAGCATATGTGTGAGTAACATATAAAATGCATGGGAGTGTATCAGGAATACATCTGCCCTGTAACATGGAATTGAAAGTTGAAGTCATGTAAACTTGTTTAAGTTCTTCCCTTATGTCATTAACATTAATTTGTCAGTGTTTACTAACTAATCACTTGCACATATGTTAGTTTAAATGAAGAAAATGAGTGACCCAATCCTATAATTTTAAATCCTTAAATATCTCTGCCATGTTAAGTCAGCAATGTGAAGAATTAGAGATACAATACATTTTAAAATGAGCATAGGTGATAGGAGAGATGTCTCCGAGCTTGATAGCACTTGTTCTTCTTCCAGAGAATTTGAGTTTGCATGCATGCAAGCCCCTACATTTGATGTCTCACTCCCTTCTTTAACTGCAGCCCTATGACATTTCATAGCCTTGTGGACTTTTGGGGCTTGCATGCACACACATGCAGATTTACCGATACATACACATAAACACATGTATACCACATTTTGTAAGTGAGCATTGGCAACATTAAAAAAATACCATTATGCTTTAATAAAGAAATTTATATTGATATTACCCATAGAAACTTATATCAAAATGTCTCTTTACTCCTTTTACTTGTCAAAGAAAATTAAGATATTCTCGGGCCCTCTGTCATGGTTTGAATGAGAATGCCCCCGATTGGTTCATATATTTAAATACTTGGCTTCCAGATAGTAGAACTGTTTGGGAAATCTTACTAGGTGTGACCACTCTGGAGGAGATGTGTGGGGTGACAAGTTGTGAAAGGTACCCTGATTCCTGGTCGAGACAAGTTGAATCCCTGGTGACCCTAAAAGTGATAGCAGGAGCATTCCAGCCTCCCAGATCGGGGTCTCACTAGATGCAGCCCCCCACAAACCCCTGAAGAGTGGTTTGATACAGACCAAGTCACATAGAGCAATACCCCAAGACCCTGCTCCACAGGTAAGGACGTGACCATAGGTTATATAGGCTCAAGGCAGATCAGTTGCAGAGACAAAACCATGCCCTCGAATATATAGATGTGGTAACTCCCCACAAAACTGTATTTAACGATCATGTTCAGAATTAACGGTGTGCACGGATCACTCCATCATGTCTGAGAGTTTCTATCATAACAGCTGTAACACTGCCACTTGGAGAAGTGATATGCTTTCCCAAAATCGCAGCCAGAAGTCCTCCTGCACCTCTTGACAGCTAATCTGTCTCATGCTGGCTAAGCCTGGCCTGAAAAGGAGGCAGAACAACACCTGCCTGAGTGCTCCCCCTTTGTCCTGGGTCTGCGAACCCACAATGATGGGCATGGCCTCAACCTCTGACACTGAGAGTCACACATAAAATAAATTCTTTTATAAATTTCAATGGTCATAATGCCCTAACACAGCAATAAAATAGTTACTGAAACTTCTGAAACTCCTATAAGACTTGCACTGTGATTGTCAGGTTAGAGATATCATTTCTAAGAAGCATAGCCTGTGAGGTAATGTGACCACTCCTCACATGTCAGGTCAGCATGCCCTACCTTACTCTAGGTCATTCTGCCTGTCTGTCATTTCTTCTGTCCTCCCTAAGGGTAGTTACTGTCACAGCTCCAGAGACATGGCTGAAAATTCATCTCCTTGGGGAAGTTTTCTGTTAAGAATTCCTAGGAAGAGGTAGTCAAATCTCAACTATAGAACAAGCTTAACATCATACAACCCTAAAATTCTTTTGTAACGTCACTTTCCATATCCCATTCTCTTTAAAATGATCTAATGTTTTTAGAAAAGTTTGGGTAGAATATGAAGAGATTTGTTGTTTACCCTTTAATGCCACATAACACAGACTCCCACCACTGATAGGCTGTTAGGAAGGGTCCCAGAAAAACTTAAATTGGACCAGAGCCGAGTAGCTTGGCTCCAGCAATTAACTAATGAAGCTGCTGCATTTCTAAAAGTTGGGTGCACACTTCCTATAGCTGTGTAATGGTTTGAAAAAGAATGGCCCTGTAGGCTCCAATATTTGACTGCTGAGTCATGGGGGAGTGGCGTTACTTGACAAGGCTTAGGAAGTGCTGCCTTTTTGGAGCAGGTGTGAGCTTATTGCTGTAAGAATGTCTCTGGGAATGGGATTTAAGAGTTTCAAATATTCAAGCCAGGTCCAGTGTCTTTTTTCTGCTACCTAGATCTAGATGTGGAATTCTAGGCTCCTTCTCGAGCATCGTTGTTTGTCTGTCTACCACCATGTTTCCCATCATGCTAATAATGGACTAAACCACTCTCTGCTCCCAGACCCGTGGGAAAGAGACCTCACCACCTGGTCAGGTAGGCACTCCTGAGGCGGCAGAGCGGAAGACACCACCAACACTGCCCACCCCTGCCCACATCCCTGGCCCAAGAGGAAACTGTATAAGGCCTCTGGGCGCCCATGGGGGAGGGCCCAGGAGCGGCAGGACCCCTGCCTGAGACACCGCAGGAACCTGAAGGAAACAGACCGGATAAACAGTTCTCTGCACCCAAATCCCGTGGGAGGGAGAGCTAAACCTTCAGAGAGGCAGACAAGCCTGGGAAACCAGAAGAGACTGCTCTCTGCACACACATCTCAGACGCCAGAGGAAAACACCAAAGGCCATCTGGAACCCTGGTGCACTGAAGCTCCTGGGAGGGGTGGCGCATATCTTCCTGGTTGCTGCCGCTGCAGAGAGCCCTTGGGCAGCACCCCATGAGCGAACTTGAGCCTCGGGACCACAGGTAAGACCAACTTTTCTGCTGCAAGAAAGCTGCCTGGTGAACTCAAGACACAGGCCCACAGGAACAGCTGAAGACCTGTAGAGAGGAAAAACTACACGCCCGAAAGCAGAACACTCTGTCCCCATAACTGACTGAAAGAGAGGAAAACAGGTCTACAGCACTCCTGACACACAGGCTTATAGGACAGTCTAGCCACTGTCAGAAATAGCAAAACAAAGTAACACTAGAGATAATCTGATGGCGAGAGGCAAGCCCAGGAACCCAAGCAACAGAAACCAAGACTACATGGCATCATCGGAGCCCAATTCTCCCACCAAAACAAACATGGAATATCCAAACACACGAGAAAAACAAGATCTAGTTTCAAAATCATATTTGATCATGATGCTGGAGGACTTCAAGAAAGACGTGAAGAACTCCCTTAGGGAAACACAGGAAAACATTAATAAACAAGTAGAAGCCTACAGAGAGGAATCACAAAAATCCCTGAAAGAATCACAAAAATCCCTGAAAGAATTCCAGGAAAACACAATCAAACAG
Organism: Rattus norvegicus; assembly: GCF_021556685.1. NCBI lineage: Eukaryota > Metazoa > Chordata > Mammalia > Rodentia > Muridae > Rattus > Rattus norvegicus. The sequence goes on from NC_141546.1 coordinate 24,412,191, forward strand.
TTGAAGGAATTAAAAATGGAAATAGAAGCAATCAAGAAAGAACACATGGAAACAACCCCGGATATAGAAAATCAAAAGAAGAGACAAGGAGCTGTAGATAAAAGCTTCACCAACAGAATACAAGAGATGGAAGAGAGAATCTCAGGAGCAGAAGATTCCATAGAAATCATTGACTCAACTGTCAACGATAATGTAAAGCAGAAAAAGCTACTGGTCCAAAACATACAAGAAATCCAGGAATCAATGAGAAGATCAAACCTGAGGATAATAGGTATAGAAGAGAGTGAAGACTCCCAGCTCAAAGGACCAGTAAATATCTTCAACAAAATCATAGAAGAAAACTTCCCTAACCTAAAAAAAGAGATACCCATAGACATACAAGAAGCTTACAGAACTCCAAATAGATTGGACCAGAAAAGAAACACCTCCCGTCACATAATTGTCAAAACATCAAACGCACAAAATAAAGAAAGAATATTAAAAGCAGTAAGGGAAAAAGGTCAAGTAACATATAAAGGCAGACCTATCAGAGTCACACCAGACTTCTCGCCAGAAACTATGAAGGCCAGAAGATCCTGGACTGATGTCATACAGACCCTAAGAGAACACAAATGCCAGCCCAGGTTACTGTATCCTGCAAAACTCTCAATTAACATAGATGGAGAAACCAAGATATTCCATGACAAAACCAAATTTACACAATATCTTTCTACAAATCCAGCACTACAAAGGATACTAAATGGTAAAGCCCAACATAAGGAGGCAAGCTATACCCTAGAAGAAGCAAGAAACTAAACGTCTTGGCAACAACACAAAGAGAGTGAAAGCATACAAACATAGCCTCACATCCAAATATGAATATAACAGGAAGCAATAATCACTATTCCTTAATATCTCTCAACATCAATGGCCTCAATTCCCCAATAAAAAAAATAGATTAACAAACTGGATACGCAACGAGGACCCTGCATTCTGCTGCCTACAGGAAACACACCTCAGAGACAAAGACAGACACTACCTCAGAGTGAAAGGCTGGAAAACAACTTTCCAAGCAAATGGTCAGAAGAAGCAAGCTGGAGTAGCCATTCTAATATCAAATAAAATCAATTTTCAACTGAAAGTCATCAAAAAAGATAAGGAAGGACACTTCATATTCATCAAAGGAAAAATCCACCAAGATGAACTCTCAATCCTAAATATCTATGCCCCAAATACAAGGGCACCTACATACGTAAAAGAAACCTTACTAAAGCTCAAAACACACATTGCACCTCACACAATAATAGTGGGAGATTTCAACACCCCACTCTCATCAATGGACAGATCATGGAAACAGAAATTAAACAGTGATGTCGACAGACTAAGAGAAGTCATGAGCCAAATGGACTTAACGGATATTTATAGAACTTTCTATCCTAAAGCAAAAGGATATACCTTCTTCTCAGCTCCTCATGGTACTTTCTCCAAAATTGACCATATAAATGGTCAAAAAACGGGCCTCAACAGGTACAGAAAGATAGAAATAATCCCATGTGTGCTATCGGACCACCATGGCCTAAAACTGGTCTTCAATAACAATAAGGGAAGAATGCCCACATATATGTGGAAATTGAACAATGCTCTACTCAATGAAAACCTGGTCAAGGAAGAAATAAAGAAAGAAATTAAAAACTTTTTAGAATTTAATGAAAATGAAGGTACAACATACCCAAACTTATGGGACACAATGAAAGCTGTGCTAAGAGGAAAACTCATAGCGCTGAGTGCCTGCAGAATGAAACATGAAAGAGCATATGTCAGCAGCTTGACAGCACACCTAAAAGCTCTAGAACAAAAAGAAGCAAATACACCCAGGAGGAGTAGAAGGCAGGAAATAATCAAACTCAGAGCTGAAATCAACCAAGTAAAAACAAAAAGGACCATAGAAAGAATCAACAGACCCAAAAGTTGGTTCTTTGAGAAAATCAACAAGATAGATAAACCCTTAGCCAGACTAATGTGAGGACACAGAGAATGCGTCCAAATTAACAAAATCAGAAATGAAAAGGGAGACATAACTACAAATTCAGAGGAAATTCAAAAAATCTTCAGATCTTACTATAAAAACCTATATTGAACAAAACTTGAAAATCTGCAGGAAATGGACCATTTCCTAGACAGATACCAGGTACCGAAGTTAAATCAGGAACAGATAAACCAGTTAAACAACCCCATAACTCCTAAGGAAATAGAAGCAGTCGTTAAAGGTCTCCCAACCAAAAAGAGCCCAGGTCCAGACGGGTTTAGTGTAGAATTCTATCAAACCTTCATAGAAGACCTCATACCAATATTATCCAAACTATTCCACAAAATTGAAACAGATGGAGCCCTACCGAATTCCTTCTACGAAGCCACAATTACTCTTATACCTAAACCACACAAAGACCCAACAAAGAAAGAGAACTTCAGACCAATTTCCCTTATGAATATCGACACAAAAATACTCAACAAAATTCTGGCAAACCGAATTCAAGAGCACATCAAAACAATCATCCACCATGATCAAGTAGGCTTCATCCCAGGCATGCAGGGATGGTTTAATATACGGAAAACCATCAACGTGATCCATTATATAAACAAACTGAAAGAACAGAACCACATGATCATTTCATTAGATGCTGAGAAAGCATTTGACAAAATTCAACACCCCTTCATGATAAAAGTCCTGGAAAGAATAGGAATTCAAGGCCCATGCCTAAACATAGTAAAAGCCATATACAGCAAACCAGTTGCTAACATTAAACTAAATGGAGAGAAACTTGAAGCAATCCCACTAAAATCAGGGACTAGACAAGGCTGCCCACTCTCTCCCTACTTATTCAATATAGTTCTTGAAGTTCTACCCAGAGCAATCAGACAACAAAAGGAGATCAAGGGGATACAGATGGGAAAATAAGAGGTCAAAATGTCACTATTTGCAGATAATATGATAGTATATTTAAGTGATCCCAAAAGTTCCACCAGAGAACTACTAAAGCTGATAAACAACTTCAGCAAAGTGGCTGGGTATAAAATTAACTCAAATAAATCAGTTGCCTTCCTCTATACAAAAGAGAAACAAGCCGAGAAAGAAATTAGGGAAACGACACCCTTCATAATAGACCCAAATAATATAAAGTACCTCGGTGTGACTTTAACCAAGCAAGTAAAAGATCTGTACAATAAGAACTTCAAGACACTGAGGAAAGAAATTGAAGAAGACCTCAGAAGATGTAAAGATCTCCCATGCTCATGGATTGGCAGGATTAATATAGTAAAAATGGCCATTTTACCAAAAGCAATATACAGATTCAATGCAATCCCCATCAAAATACCAATCCAATTCTTCAAAGAGTTAGACAGAACAATTTGCAAATTCATCTGGAATAACAAAAAACCCAGGATAGCTAAAGCTATCCTCAACAATAAAAGGACTTCAGGGGGAATCAGTATCCCTGAACTCAAGCAGTATTACAGAGCAATAGTGATAAAAACTGCATGGTATTGGTACAGAGACAGACAGATAGACCAATGGAATAGAATTGAAGACCCAGAAATGAACCCACACACCTATGGTCACTTGATTTTTGACAAAGGAGCCAAAACCATCATATGGAAAAAAGACAGCATTTTCAGCAAATGGTGCTGGTTCAACTGGAGGGCAACATGTAGAAGAATGCAGATCGATCCATGCTTATCACCCTGTACAAAGCTTAAGTCCAAGTGGATCAAGGACCTCCACATCAAACCAGACACACTCAAACTAATAGAAGAAAAACTAGGGAAGCATCTGGAACACATGGGCACTGGAAAAAATTTCCTGAACAAAACACCAATGGCTTATGCTCTAAGATCAAGAATCCACAAATGGGATCTCATAAAACTGCAAAGCTTCTGTAAAGCAAAGGACACTGTGGTTAGGACAAAACGGCAACCAACAGATTGGGAAAAGATCTTTACCAATCCTACAACAGATAGAGGCCTTATATCCAAAATATACAAAGAACTCAAGAAGTTAGACCACACCGCCGGAACCTGAAGGAAACAGACCAGATAAACAGTCCTCTGCACCCAAATCCCGTGGGAGGGAGAGCTAAACCTTCAGAGAGGCAGACACGCCTGGGAAACCAGAAGAGACTGCACTCTGCGCACATCCAGACGCCAGAGGAAAACACTAAACGCCATCTGGCACCCTGGTGCACGGAGGCTCCTGGAAAGAGCGGCGCAGATCTTCCCCGTTGCTGCCGCCTCGGAGAGGACTTAGGCAGTACCCCACGAGCAAACTTGATCCTTGGAACCACAGGTAGGACCAACTTTTCCCCTGCAAGAGACCTGCCTGGTGAACTCCAGACACAGGCCCACAGGAACAGCTGAAGACCTGTAGATAGGAAAAACTACATGCCCGAAAGCAGAACACTCTTTCCCCATAACTGGCTGAAAGAAAACAGGAAAACAGGTCTATAGCACTTCTGACACACAGGCTTATAGGACAGTTTAGCCACTGTCAGAAATGCCCTTCAACAGAGGAATGGATACAGAAAATGTGGTACATCTACACAGTGAAATATTACTCAGCTATCAAAAACAACGAGTTTATGAAATTCGTAGGCAAATGGTTGGAACTGGAAAATATCATCCTGAGTGAGCTAACCCAATCACAGAAAGACAGACATGGTATGCACTCATTGATATGTGGCTATTAGCCCAAATGCTTGAATTACCCTAGATCCCTAGAACGAACGAAACTCAAGACGGATGATCAAAATGTGAATGCTTCACTCCTTCTTTAAATGAGGAAAAAGAATACCCTTGGCTGGGAAGGGAGAGGCAAAGATTAAAACAGAGACTGAAGGAACACCCATTCAGAGCCTGCCCCACATGTGGCCCATACATATACAGCCACCCAATTAGACAAGATGGATGAAGCAAAGAAGTGCAGACCAACAGGAGCCGGATGTAGATCGCTCCTGAGAGACACAGCCAGAATACAGCAAATACAGAGGCGAATGCCAGCAGCAAACCACTGTACTGAGAATAGGTCCCCCGTCGAAGGAATCAGAGAAAGAACTGGAAGAGCTTGAAGGGGCTCGAGACCCCATATGTACAACAATCTCAAGCAACCAGAGCTTCCAGGGACTAAGCCACTACCTAAAGACTATACATGGACTGACCCTGGACTCTGACCCCATAGGTAGCAATGAATATCCTAGTAAGGGCACCAGTGGAAGGGGAAGCCCTGGGTCCTGCTAAGACTGAACCCCCAGTGAACTAGACTATGGGGGGGAGGGCGGCAATGGAGGGATGGTTGGGAGGGGAACACCCATAAGGAAGGGGAGGGGGGAGGGGGATGTTTGCCTGGAAACCGGGAAATGGAATAACACTCGAAATGTATATAGGAAATACTCAAGTTAATAAAAAAATAAATAATGGACTAAACCTCTGAAATGGCAGAGAAGCCCCAATTAAATGCTTTCCTTTCTAGGACTTGCTGTGGTCAATGAAAACTGTCAGCTGATGGGATGTAGTCTCATCTACTTTTCACTTACTTTCTCTGCTAGGTCCAACTCGACTTCTATACCTCCATATATAGCATTATCAAATGATGAATTCACCAGTGGATTTATCCATTAACAAGATAACAGCTCTCATGACCATACTACTTCTTGAAAGGTAATCTAGCAGAAATCAAGTCTTTGACACAAGAACATTTTTAGGAGACATTTTATATGGAAGCCATAGTGGTAATACACTAAAAATGCAGGAAATGTACACTTGGTAAACTATTAACTTTGTTACTTACAACCTGACTACAAATACGTACTTGTTCCAATAGTTCTAGTTATTATTTTGTCACTGATGATATTTTTCAGGTGTTCTACATAGATCATTATGGTACTCATGAACAAAATTTTCAATTCAGTAGCCTTTTTATGTTAAATGATAGACTAAGTATTTTAGTCAAAATTCTATTGCTGTGAAGAGACACCATGACTATCTTAACTCTTAGAAAGAAAAGTATTTAGTTGGGGTTTGATTACAGTTTCAGAGGTTTAGTTCATTATCATCGTGGCAGTAGGCAGAAATGAAATGGTGCAGAAGAAACTGAAAGTTCTACATTTTGATCTGTGAGCATCAGGATAAAACTTCTTGGCTTCTTGCACATCTGAAAACCTCAAATCCTATCCCCAGTGATGTACTTCCTCCAATAAGGCCACACCTTCCATAAAAAACCATGTCACCTAATCCCTCCTTGATGAGTTTGCATCTAAACATGAGCCTATGAGGGGCATTTCTGTTCAAGCCATCACATAAAAAAACTGGGGAAAGGGTACCTTTCACAATATCCTTGCAAAATAAATCTTTGGTAACTCAAACCAAGCAAAAGAAAGGTGTGTGTGTGTGTGTGTGTGTGTGTGTGTGTGTGTGTGTGTGTGTGTGTGTCTGTGTGTGTGTGTGTGTCTGTGTCTGTATGTGTGTGTGTTTACGTATTAAAAACAAAACACAAACCCCTTTATGGTATTTTAAATAGAAACTGAGGAAATTGAAAAAGACACCAGAAGATGGAAAACTCTCCCATGCTCATTAGTAGGTAAGATTAATATAGTAACAGTGGCCATCCTACTAAAAACAATCTACAGATTCAGTGCAATCCCCATCAAAATCCCAACACAATTTGTCTTAGTCACTGTTTTGTTGTTCTGAAGAGATACCATGATTAAGGCAATACTTATGAAAGAAATTATTTTACTCTGGGCTTGTTTATAGTTTCAGAGGCTTTGTACTTTATTCTCATGGTGGAGAGCACAGTGACACACATGGTATTGAAGCAGTAATTGAGAGCTATACCTTGATCCAGAGGGAGAGAGAGAGACAGAGAGACAGAGAGACAGACAGAGAAGCAGAGAGTTATAATCCTTACCACCAGTTCTGGTGACCAAGCATTCAAATATAAGAGTCTATGGAAGCCATTCATATGCAATCTACCACATAATTCTTCGAAGAAATGAAAAATATATAACTTAACCAACCATCTAACAAACCAAGCAACAAAACAATCAAAAAACAAAAACAAAAACAAATTTTCAATTTCATGTAGAAACAGTAAAACAAAGCAAACCATCACAACAGAATAATGCTAATAAAATCTTGAATAATAAGAAATCTGCTTCAGGTATCAAAATGCCAGATCTCAAATTGTACTAGAGCAATTGTAATAAAAGAGCATGGTACTAGCACAAAATTAGACATGTTGATAAATGAAATCAAATGAAGACCACACATAAGACCACATACCTATAGACATCTGGTTCTTGACAAATAAACCACAAATTCACACTGGATGGCTGAAGGTAGATGAATCCACATAGATCCATGTTTATCACCTTACACAAAATGTAATTCAAGTGGATCAAAAATTTTGACCTAAGGTCACTAATTCTGATAGAAAGGAAGTGGAGAATAGCTGAACTCAATGACGTAGGAAAACAATTTCTGAACAGGACACTAATAACATAGTGCATAAAGGTGAATGATGAACAATTAGGACTTCATGAAACCGAAAAGCTTTTGAATAGAAAGGTATCATTAATTGGAGAAACTGCAGCTTACAGACCAATAAAAAGTTTTACCAATTTTGCATTCATTAGAGGGCTAATATATAACATTTATAAAGAGTTAAACCAATCAACCAACCAACCAACCAACCCACCAACCAACCAACCAACCAACCAACCAACCAACCAACCCACCAACCAACCAACCAACCAAGAACATCAAGAAAAGAAATAACCCAGTTAAAAAGGTTAGGTACAGATCTAAACAGATAAATGTCAAAAGAGGAAACTCAGATGCCCGAGAAAGAGTTAAAGAAATATGTTCGACATTCTTATTCGTTAGGGAAATCCAAATTAAAACTACTTTGCAATTCCACCTTATACTTCTCAGAATGCTTAAGACATCACACATCAAGTGACAAGAACTGGTGGCAAGGATATGGGAAAAGAACACTCATACATTGATGGTGGGAACCCAAACTTGACAGCCAGTGTGGAAATTAGTGTGGCAGTTCCTCAGGAATCTCAGACAACTTCAAACATAAGATCCAATTCTATCATTCTTGGGCATGTACACAACAACTTTACATCCTACCACACGAATACTTTCTTATATATGTTCTTTAGTGCTCTATTTATAAGAGCCAGAAATTAGGAATGACCTAGATGTCCACTGATAAGGCATATTTACACGATAAAATATTATTCAGCTGTTTTGAAATCTAAATCATGAAATTTGCAGGTAAATATATGCACTAGAAAAAAATAACTTGTATAAAGTAATTTAGATCCCCAAAACAAATATCATGTTTTCTCTTATATATGGAGGTTAATTTTTAAGCCAGAGAGGAGAAATGGTTGAGTCGAAGGAAGCAGTGTTCTCCAGACACAGCAGGACTTTATGAACTTTATGTGAACTTTATGTGAACTCAGCATGCAAAGGTCTTGCATGATGTCCCAGTACTGCGCGGACCAAGACTACCACCCCAACCAAGGAGCTATTTGCAACTGAAGTCTGTTCGTAAAAAAATTAGTTTTCTCCAATGCAGTCTTACTGGGTATATTAATGGGGTGGGTTTCATGTCCAACAGTAGGTGAAACATACAAAACATACTCTATGGTATTTTGTAAGCTTATTTTTTATTACGCTATATGGTCATCTTTCTGGTCTTTTGCTCATGTATTACAGTTTCTGCTTTTTGTGTTTCTATGACTACTGTTTGTATTTGTGTGTATGTGTGCTCATGAACATGTTTATTTTTTATTTTATTTTTTATTTAATTTTGATTTGTTTACATTGTTTTCCTGTTTGTTTTCCAAAAGGATAGGGGAAAAATTCATGCAATTTTGTGGGTGGGGAGTAGGAGAGTATCTGGGAGGAGTTGAGGGAGAGAGGATATTATCAGACTATATTGCATAAAAATGTTTTTTTATTAAAAACATTATTTCTCGATCTGCTTGTCTTTGTGTTTGTTTGTTTGTTTGATTGATTTCCAGTCTTAGTGAGTTAAGTCACAGTTTGGAGGAAATTAGAAAGGACAATTGAAGAATAGTCTGCCAAATAATTTAACAATTCTCTTGCATATTTCTCTGTATTTGTTTCAGCAGTTGTGAATGGACAGAATTCTCCTTCTGGGGATTTTAAAGTTCAGGTTTCTGCACTCAGAATCTCCTGGAACCTATTACTTACTATTAAAATCCACCCTAATACTGGTCCCCCAAGATAATTCCATTTGTAAGTTTGGGCTGTTCTGTCCTGAAATATTGCATACTCCGGAAGTATACTTTTAAACCTTGGGGCTCTGGTTTGCCCTGTGACCTCATTTGTTTAGCATATCAAAGAACTCTTGTTTTGTCTTCTTTTTCAGCCTGTTCAGTTCTCTCCTGGTAAAGGGCATGTCTTTTTAAGTTCCTTTAGTGCTTTGAGCAGAAACCAGATATCTTTCTCATTTAACTTTTTAACGTTTAAGAAAATTTCTTTGTTTAATTATAATTTTAAGTGCAAGGCTGTAAATATACTACAGAACATTCTAACGTTTAATCTACTTCCAGATTCTCTGACTATCCCACCACATTGTCCCGAGAAACCAACACTAATATATTACTATGGATTTATTTCTTTCATTTTTTTATTATTCCCTTTTGTGAGTTCTAAAATTTCACATTTCAATTTGTGAACATGGTACTTCACCTCCTATTGTTTGTGAAGGGCCTTTTATGTTTCTGTTATGTTTAGTGTCTCAATGAGTAATTTCCAGAACCTCACAAGTTGCTAGTCAATCTGCTTTTGCCCTTTAGCTTTTGTGTAGAAGGACAGTGGAGAGGTAAGAGCCCCATACCAAGTCTCAGCACCATATTAGTTTGTGACTACAAATCTGCATACCTTGATCATCACTGAAGATGGGCCGCAGAATGTCTTGTTAGTTCACTGACCACAGTATTCTGTGGTGTCTTGTTCAGTGTCTCTCCTCCTGGGCCAGAAGCTTTTTAACCTGGAGAATATCCTGATCATTGTTTCTTTATCTTCCAGGCCAAAGGTTAGAGCTTAATATTGAAATGATAAATACGGGGCATCTTTATTTGCTTATTTATTTGATGTTTTGAGGATCGGATCTTGATATACGGTCTAGGGTTCCTTGGAACTCACAGTGATCCTCCTGGCTCTGCGTCCCAAGCACTGTGATTAGAGGCCTGGGCTACCTGCCTAGCCTAAATGTAAGTTATCTAATTTAGGTTAAGTGAATTCATTTTTTTCCTTTTGTTCTTAAAGGTATGTTATCTTTTATGGATTCCTAGAGAGAAAGTAGTTGGCGAGTCAAAAAACCCTTAGCTTTAGCCTGTAAATGATTATTTTAAGCACAGACAAAACCTGTAATAATCCTTCCTTATTAATGGACATTAGTTCAAGTTGATCTTTCTGTAAAAGACTTACTGAAGTTGTTATTTAAGCCCTATCTTTTAATGGTGCCCTCTGGGTCTGCACTGGGAATTCTTGTTCATTAGATGATAATTCCTTAACTAGCAGACACTGCAAGTCCTCAGGCTTAGGTGGAATGTAGCCTAGCAATTTATGACACTGGGGCTGTAATGCGATGGTAGTGAAGGTGAAGCACAGGGTCCAAATTAGAGGATTGATAAAGGTGGTGAATAGACTTGTCAGAAAATCAAGTGGCAACCCAGAGGGGTCCCTATTTGCATAAGTTATGAAGCAGTCATAAAATGGGCTTTTAAATGACCATTCCACAGTTTATTTAAAATCATTTTAGTAGCTTAAAGTTTGGGTTTGAATCAAATACATAGTACTCTTATGAAAAATATTAGCTTACTCATACAAAAGTAGTACATCAAGAATACCCCAAATCATACTAACTGTGTTATGGGTGATATTTAACAGTCAAAGCCTCCCTGAAGGAAGAAGAGAGGGAGTATGTGTACCAGTTTTAATAGTCTTGAAATATTTATGAGCAATGCTTTGCAACACCTATATTTTGTATGTCCCATATTTTAGACAATCACACTTTATTTAAATAATGTATTTGATTGAAAGTTCACGTGCATTACATCCTCAGGCTTAGAAGAGGGATGGAAGAAATGATGCTGAAAGTGAGTAAAAATGGTTCTAGGTCATTTTAAGGTATCCACAGTATTCAATCATTTTGTTAGTTTAATAATTCAGTAACAATTCATACATATTAAAATCAATGTTTGTTATTCAGTAGTTGATACTGTAGTTAACTATTTCAACACTAAAGTAATAAACTATCTTAAGTAAAACTAATATTGGCAATAATCAAAACAACGATGGTTATTTTTATTTTTTAACTCATCCAGGATTTCTTCAAAAATGTCCTTGCTTCTCCTTTCTATTATTTAATATGATTACATTTTTGAGGCTAGTGTAGTTTCAAACAAAAAATTCTAAAACCAGTGTATAAACATTAGTGTCTGTACTAAATGGAAAGGACTGATGCTTGGGATTTTACAAATATGTCTTGTATTTCACAGAATCAATAATGATGTAGTTATCAGCTGTCCCATTTTGCTAATGAGACACTTGACAGTGTAAACTTCTGAAGGGACAAATAGCAAATAGAGTACTTAAAGCTGAGTCACAGTCCTAGGCTTTTTCTATGGTTGTCTCTGCAGAAACGCTAACTTCTCCTCATTCCCACATTGATACTCCAGACACCTTTCCTAGTCTTCACATTACAAGTCTGGAAAGGCCAGACTCAGCTAATTATGCTCTTGGTGGTAATCCTAGCTGGAGTTTATACTACCTTTCCTTGTATCTTAGCCAGTCTCCTTTTTTCAAGCAGCTGATTCATCATATTATACCTATACACTTTCAGAGTCAAACTATTATTAGTCTGTGAAATGGAATAATAACGTCTCTCTCCCAGTTCACTTTGCTAAGACTGAATGAGAGAAATCCTATGAAGGACTTCATGAATACATGACACATCTGTGCTAGATACTTATATCTGTGCTAGATACTTTTATCTGTTTCTTTTGTTGCTATAAGTATCAAGAATTTGTGGCTAACAAGTATTTTATCTTAACCTTGTTGTTGGTTAAGTCTAATATAGGTCTCCAGAAACTATGGTCAGGATTCTCTCTGTTCTTTTGACTTTTTCAGATCTTTTGGTTTATTCCTTTATTGAGAGGCCTTCCTTTAAGCATGGTTTAATCCCACACACCATATCCTTGATAAAGATTTTGTGATTTCTTTATGTGTACCTCTGTAAGACTATCTTATCATATTTGATTTAAAATGCTAGTTGTTTTCACTGCGGGAATGTATTCAGTTTCTTTGGGTCAGAGTATTGGCAACTTCCAGGGCTTAATACATTCTGCTCTCTGTTGTTGTAAAAATATAAACAATATAAAATGTATTGTTGTTTTTTTACCTCACTAGGTCCAGCACCGCCGTGCCTCAAGATATCTACTAGATATCTTGGCAGAAACACATCCCAGCCGCACACTTTCCTATGCTCAAATCCTCACATAAAAGAACACATAACACAATAATCTTAGATCCAATTGATAAGATATAATTGCCCACTTAAACATACAAAGCCCAGTACCATCCATTCCTTAGGAACATTAATAACAACCTGTAAATACACAGAGTAGAATCTTTTTTTTTTTTATTAACTTGAGTATTTCTTATATACATTTCGAGTGTTATTCCCTTTCCCGGTATCCGGGCAAACATCCCCTCCCCCCTCCCCTTCCTTATGGGTGTTCCCCTCCCGACCCTCCCCCCATTGCCGCCCTCCCCCCACCAGTCTAGTTCACTGGGGGTTCAGTCTTAGCAGGATCCAGGGCTTCTCCTTCCACTGGTGCTCTTACTAGGATATTCATTGCTACCTGTACAACAATGCTAAGCAACCAGAGCTTCCAGGGACTAAGCCACTACCTAAAGACTGTACATGGACTGACCCTGGACTCTGACCTCACAGAGTAGAATCTTAACATCACCTGCCATAGCTTCTCACCCTCTCCTCTATCCTGTCTCCTCCTTTCTTGTCTAGTTTCTCCTCTTCCTTCAAACTTCTCTCCTTCCCATCCTTCCTTCTCCTCCAATGACAGGCCTCCTTCTATCCTGTACCTGCCCCTCACCTGTACTTTACAAATTCAATGGGGATTAGGTTCTGGTGAAGTCACCTGATTCCTGAGGTCCTGTCCTTGGGGCAGTGGGATTAGCATCAAAATACAGATAACTTCAGGGCAAACTGCAACAGCTCTCTCCATTTCTTCTACAACACAAGAGAGATGTTGCTTTCTGCCTTAAAAGTCTCTTTGTTTCTTTTGCCTTTCTGACTCTCTTTCCTTCTCATGCACACACACACACACACACACACACACACAGCTTGCGAGAGGGAGAGAGAGAGAGAGAGAGAGAGAGAGAGAGAGAGGATTGATGATATCTGTAAATTAAAATTCAAACCCTTTAGCACACATTGCATCCACTCTGTGATTGAGCACTTCAGTCCCTTCTAATGCAATTTCCCCAAATAAACCCTGAGTTTTCCTACCCACTGTTTCCAGCCTGTTTTCATTCATCCTTAACCCCACTTGCTTTCAAGTCTGCACACACCTATACCCTTATTAACACACAGTTAATAAGTATTACTTATTAGTAAGTTTAGTAACTTCATTCAGATATATTCCTGGGTTTCAATCTTCTTTTTCTTTCTTGAACATGGCCTATAGGTGGAGCTGAGTGTCCCCTTTAAATGTGAATTTGTTTTCTTATTTCATTTGGAATCACTGTCTTCTCTATACAGTTAGTCTAGTCTATCATCCATGGCAGGGGTCTGTTTCCTGGATCTCTATTTCATTGTGAGAATAATGTCTTACCTACACGTTAAAATGTCATAAACTAGGATATATGTTTCTATTTTTATTCTGCTTTGAGCATCTCCAGCCCTTTGAAGATGTTACCCTTCTATATCTGGAACATCTATAAAGCTGTCTGCTATGTATTCATTTAAAAGATCCCTCATACTCATGAAATGCACAATTTTCCTTTTCATAGTTAGCTCTTCAGACAATAGCCACTTAAATTTTCAAGGATGATAAAAAGGAATGACAGATGAACCAAAACAACACGTCAAACTGGGTCGATACTGTTTTGAGCTGTCTTCTGATATTATTGCTACTATAGTAAAATTTCCCTTGTGCTTCTTGTTTGCGATGCCGGCTTGCTTTCCTAGTAGACGCATGTTAAAGCCAATAGTGCCTGACCTTCCAGTCTCTGACTCTTGAAGGCTTGTTGTGCTGCTGAGATTCATGTGTTCTAGATTTGTATGTTTGTAGAAGAGTCCATTTGAACCTGAATGTTCTTTTTTTCATTGAATTAAAAGAAACTGATCTTGAGGTCTAGTCCTCAGATCAAGTTTGTCTCCACTGTTTTCTCTAAACGCTTCTGAGCACATATGTAGGTAGACTCTTTGTAGATCTGCAATCTTGTCAGGTTATGCTCAGATATTCATGGGAGGTGTGGTGCCCTCTATTGAAGGTTACTGAAGATCTCATTTGTATACTGTGCTGTGCTGCTTATCTATTTTTTCATGTGATCTAATAACAAGCATTCAGAGGAGAAAATTATGTTTATTATTTGTACATACACCCCAGAGTGCAGAACTACAGCTTATATATACCAGGGAATAAAAAGGTAGTTTTGTATAAGTTTAATAGAAATAAGCTTCACAAGGAACCCTTCTTCTCTACCCTTCCCCACGTACAGTTAAGATGCCTGATCTCATTCACTGCTACAAGAACACCAATAAAGCACAGAATGGAAGTGGACAGACAGCAGATCCTGACATCCTATCCAGCATTTTGGGATGCTTATTCATTCTGCATTTCCTCTCCACATATTCAGGCACACTTAGCACTGAGATATCCTGGGAGTGTTTCTAAATCATAGTTTTTCCTATGGATGTTATCTGGTACTGCCTTTGAAATGGGAAAAGCCTGCTAGCCTGCCATAATGAAGGAGCAGTAGAAGCATGGAAGTTGCAAGCAGGAAGGTCATATGGTAAGAGATATGGGCAGGGACAGCCTCTTAAATTAAGAATATAAAACCAAATTTTCCAGGTAAGTGCTTGTTATTAATCTGTATTAAACATGTCATTTGTCTTTCTTGAAAGGGGAAGGAAACTTAACATAATGCTTTTTTCAAAAAATACTCTTAGTCTCTGTACCTTTTTCTTATGCTACTGGCAAAAATGAAAGTTACAGTATAGTTTCTAGAATCTTTTTCCAACCATTATTTTATCTTCTTAAAATAAGATGGAAAAACAACCATGTAAACAGTTACCCAGGAAAAAAAAATATCAAAATCCCAGAAGACACTCTAGCTAGAGCAAAATCCTAGTGGAAAAATTGTGGTAAAGAGAAATGATTCTTTTTCTTTTTCTTTTCTTTTTTTTTTTTTCCGGAGCTGGGGACCGAACCCAGGGCCTTGTGCTTGCTAGGCAAGCACTCTACCACTGAGCTAAATCCCCAACCCCGAGAAATGATTCTAATCTCAGAGACCCAGCCTGTGTTTGCTTCACTGTATTCCTTAGACCCCACAAAATTATTGGAGAAAAGAAAATGTTTCAAAAGACAAATTGTATTGTTGCAGTTAAGAACCATACTGTATTTAGTCAGTAACATTAACTATCAAAGGGATTCTGGTGCAATTATCCAGTTTCGAATGGACTGTAAGAACAAGGCCTTGTCCAGTGGGATATCAACAGTTTATCCCAAGACTTTCGTTCAGACCTAGACACAAGAATATGGAAGGTTGGAAAACCATGGCATTTTACCCTCCAGGTAGTTTCTTCCTCGTGGCTATGGTGTGCATCTTCTCTTTATTAGCGATGTCTAGATCCTTGCTACGAAATGTAGGAGGGATGTATAACAGGTGAGAGCTGAAGGCTAGATTTTCTATTTAAAGGAGCAGAGAGACAATATGCAACTTATAATTGAGATGATTCTTCACACACAAAAAAAACTTGAAGACTGTATTTTTGTTTGTCATATCTTTTGCTAGTGAGTGTGCTAGCTTGGGAATTTTCACCTTTCTAATGATAGGTTTTATGTTTTGCAGCTATATGTTGACTTAGAGATGTGATAATCTTGGTTGGGAAGCTCTTATTCATTAGCAGTGATAGATCTTGTTCTAATTTCTACGTTAAGCATCTTAAACTTATTGTCTTGAAACTTAGATATACAGCCTGTCACTGAAGGAAAGTCAGCATCATCCAGTGGGTACTCACTCTAATTCTACCACCAAGGAGATGGAGGCAAGAGAACTCTGAGTTCTAGGTCATTCACAACTACATAAAAGAATTAAGACTAGCTTGGAATACATAAAACTCAGTGCGTTCATAAAATATAAAAATGAAGAAAATCATGATGTTGATCAAACCAAGGCCTCAATGAAGATTTGGAGATCTCTTTTTTTACTATACCTACTAACTGAAGCTTCCAGCAATCATTTATATTTGTGTTATGCAAATTCTTCATTTAATGTACTAGCCTATTTTGTCTCCTTGTGAACTAATACATAATAATAGTTAAAGAAAAATATTCATGCTCAAGCTTTCAGAGATTTTAACCCAGAGTCCCTTGTCTCTGATGCTTTTAGGCCTGTGATGACGCAAAAATTTCATGGCAGAAAGCATGATTCCATAAAACTTTTCACTGTGCAGTAGATAGGAGGTAGGATGAGCAAGGGACTAGACATGTCCTTCAGGGACTGAACTCAATGAGCTACTTTTGAGAAACTTGCCCAAATCCATTTTGAAGGTAAGTGCGATTATGTTGTACTGGTAAAAATAAGTTTCCATTTACTGTAACAACTGTGTCTCTGTTCTTAAGTCTGTTCTTAGAGCCTGCCCTGCCCTACCTATGACCTTAACTGGTTTTTGAGAACACTCTGACCCTCCCTTCTTAATCACCACCTTTAATATTGTAATGACTACATGGTGGGGTTTTTTTTGTTTTTGTTTTTTGAGATGTTTTTGTACTTTATTGCTCTATTCTCTCTCTTTTGTAAATCTGCTTAGCAACTACTTATGGTTTTACTCTTTAAAAGGGCACAAGAAATGGAATCTTGGGCTGTCTTTTTAACGCAATTTAGTAGTCAGTTGATGGGCACCTCTTAGATGCATCCTAATAAGAATTAAGCTAACTATAAATCTGGCTCAAAATTTTGATAGTGATCTTAATCTTGCCTGGTAGGATTAACACTTTCCTTTCTCCTAAAACAAGTTTCCTAATTTGCAATCATACTATCAAAGTAGGAGTCCATCAGTGAGTTAATTCAATGGTAACACCATATCCTTTGGGATGTAATAACTTTCCCAACATCCCACTTTCAGACATAACATTGGAAACAAACACTTCAATATCTGGCTTTTCAGGAGCATTTCATATCAATCCAGATCACTACACTCTCTACCTCATCTTTGCAAGACCCTTCTGTATCCTTCTCTCATAAGGATACACATCACTAGAATAAGTGCTCATCTATTTCAATCTGTCTCTCTTCAATCATTAGTTTTCTGAAAAGATTATAATTTTATATAAGAACACATTTTGATTTTTGAGTTGACGAATTTTTTGAGGAATTTTATTCACTCTTCTTAGAGCTCTATAACTTTCTCCTTGTAATAACGCAAAGATACTCTGGCCAAAACTAAAAACTAGGGACAAGCCACATAATTTAGCAAATAAACATTTTAAGAACAACATACTCATAAACAGACACTCATTAGTTGTCTGCATTTTTGGTGAGACACAGAGCTCTTTTTTCATCCTAGTGTTATGCTACTGTCGCTTTCTGGAAGACATCAGGATGTCTACTCAGGACTGGCTCTTCGAGTGATGAATAAGGAACACGAGTACTTTACAAATCTGATAAGCACCCATGCTCTCAGAATACTCAGTGCTACAGAACTCTGCTATCTGGAGTATGTATTAACTCGGGGAATGTTGTACGAACAGAATGTCATGTGGGTAAGGCACAGACCACTGCAGAGCTTCCAAATATGGCATTACATATATCATGACCTTCTACTTACCAACTCCTTAAGATGGCCTTTGAAGTATAAAGGTTTTTGGTGAAATCCACTGTTTAGCTAAGTAGCTGTAAGGAAACATGGAAGTAATCACGTTTTAAACATAATTTCCAGGGGCTCTGTAGACAGGAGTGACTGTGCTGCAATTGTTAAGCAGGCTTGACAGGTTCTTCCTTTTAGGTTTTAGAAAAAGAGATTCTTTTGTTCTGTTAAATTCTAGAAATCTCTTTGTCACCCAATGTTTCATCTAACTGCTCAAAAAGACTTAGTTTACATGGGCCCAGGAACAGGTGACTTGGAGGGAAAGTGTGACATGTTTTGTTTGTTCTAATTATTTGCTGGAGGCATACTTAAGAGAAATAGTCAATTAGGCAACAAGGATACCGACCACCAAGATCTTTATAAATTCAAGCTTGCATTTGCTTCCTGATGGGACATACACAGGGAGCTATTTGTTTCAGGGATTCTAACATTTTAACTGCCACCAAATTCAGCTTCAAGACTAAAAGTCGAGAACACCATCTTCAGCACCTCTAAAGAATAATTAGACCTGAGTCTAATTCTAACTCCAAATGAAGTAGTTAATGAAAATCAGGAAGCCTTGCTTTTTGTAATCCCTTTGGTTTTTGAATAATGACATCATTTGGATTTTCTTGTGCACTTCCTCAACTCAATATGTGATTGTGACACGCTCAATGCATAGAATTCACACTGTGAAATTCTATGCAGAAGAGGGTAAAGCATGAGTCTTTTTAAAAAATATGTATGCATTTGCTTCCTGTGAAATGTTTTTAAAGATAATTTATTTTTTAGGGTTATAATATAATCACATCTCTTTTTAGAGAGTTAAATATAGTTTCTTTGACAATAAGAAGAAAACTAGTGCCCAAATCAAATACTGGCATACAATTTCTGGTGATGACTACAAATATTTGAAGTGGTTATTTGTCTAGAGAGATCATAGTGGAATATGCACATTTAATCCAACTTGGTTGTGACAGTAAGTCAAAATTCTCTACTATGGACATAGATATATGAATCTAGATTCTGATAGGTCCTACAATGACCAAGAAGACAAATGTGATAAAATGTCTTTGTTAATGTAGTGTTGACCAGGATTCTGTTATCAGAAAAATCAATCAATACTATTGGGGAATTCAGAGGCTATGAGTCTCTTTCATGATTTATCTATGACTCTTTAAAATTCTTTCTAGTGATTTCCTTTGGATTTTACTCTGTGAGTAAATAGAAAAATTCAAGAACCATGAAAACTGGAGACTTTAATCTGAGGAATAAAGAAAAATATTAAGTACTGGTGGTTTTTGTAATTGAAGTGGCTATTCTGAGTGCCTGTCCTTTTCCTGTGAGCTGACACAGAGCACCAGTGACTCTTCTTTTGAAGCCTGCTCTGGTGACAGTTGGGCCTGCCCATCAGTGTGATAGCCGATGAGTCATGACTGTCCCTCTCGATGCTAAATCTAATGACTAACAGGAGCTGAGCAGTGAACACCTAGTCATCTTTCCCAGGGAGATGTGCAAGCATGTTCTCATGAAACCATGACCTGTCCTGTGGGATTAATGGTAGCTGTCCACAATAGCACTTTAGTTGATTGTACAAGCTTTGTGTTTGACCTTCTCTCTTGGGTCATCATTCTCTGAACATCACCAAGGCTACTTGGAGTGGTTTTCCAAATGAATGCTTTCTACTTAACTGTTCATTTCAAATTGTATGTCCACTAGCAGCAGCAGATGTCTCCTCTTTTAAGTTACCAGATTTGCAGAGCTGATTACGTATTGAAACAGTATTCATATTGTATCCTGGGGGACCTAGGTATCTTGGCTACATTGGGAGAATTTGGGAGAAATTTTGGGAAGAATTGCATCTAGAGAATTCGTGATTCTAACAATCACTCCACAATGTGTCTCAGTCATTCTCAGCAAAAGTTCCAACAATCTCTGTATTTTACTCTCCAAAGTTAAATATTTATATGTGTCATATTTTGATTAACAACAGACAACATGAATGTACCACTTACTGGGACTTTCTCATCTCTCATCAGATATCTGTGTGGATGCAGACATGGACTGCTACTTAAGGCCCCAAGTCATTCACCGAAGAAGCAGTTAGTAATCACAGAACACAGGAAACCTCAGGCAAGGCTGGTTCATTAGTGCCTCTGCTGATTAATCAAGAACTGGCTGCCACTTTGCTAAATGCCTTGAGGTGGAGTTAGAGGCAGTCAGCCCAGTGGAAGCTGCTTGATTGCTTCTCAAGGTGGCAGTTCACTTTTGGACACAGTACTTGTTTCTGTCAGAACTGTATTGTGACCTTCATTCAGGACAGTGACCCTGCTTCCAAGGCCTAGCCCATGGGTGTATTATTTAGAAGGCAGTGATACAAAGGCAGTTCCACATGATGAAACAGCTGTGAAATCAGAGACAGCAATTTTATTTTGGCCCCATAAATACAGCCTAATTATTGCATTTGCCTTTCTTTTGTATTTCGCCTAGAACAGACACTCCCACCAAATGTGCTCTATTTTTGTCCCCAGTTTTAGAGTTTGCATCAGGAGAGTGAAATGGGCACTCCCTCCCCACAGTAAACAGCCACATACCAGTAATAAGAAGCTTTCTTCTGCATAATTTATAATTTGCAAACAAAAAACATCTGATTATGTTGAGATGACAGACATTCTACACAACTGTACATATTTTCAAAGATGTTTTCTTTATCCATTTTGGCTACTGATTATTTACACAAGTTAAAAAGAAGCAACTGTGTATATTATTGCCTTTAATGTTCCCTTAATCTACATTTCTATCTTTCAACATATACAACAACTATATTTCTTTGTCTGTCATGATACTGATGTTTTTTGTTTTTTGTTTTTTTTTGTTTGTTTGTTTTTTGTTTTTTTTTTGGAGCTGGGGACCGAACCCAGGGCCTTGCACTTCCTAGACAAGCGCTCTACCGCTGAGCTAAATCCCCAATCTGATACTGATGTTTTATATATAAATGAGCAAAACAGACATAGAAGAGAATAGACAAGTCAAAGCTTCATGTCTCCTTGGAAGTTAGAGTTAAGAGTTATGTTTTACCAGCAGCTTATGACTATTTTGTGAGCATTTTCTTTGTTAATACAAAGAAGCCACGATATGAATACCATGCACAGCAGTCTCCTCATCTTCCCTAGTCCTAATAAAGGCAAGAGCCTTTATGTCAGATGTGGAAACTATGAAACACTTCCTCATTTAAAGGGGTAAATTTTTGAAATGAATCTGGTGCTTTGCTTTATGTTATAACAGACATTAATCAAAGATGTAGAAGTGGTACTTTCTGTGATGGTTCACATTCTTTGCCTGCTTTACTAGATTTAGAATTACTTAGAAGACACACCTTGGTGGTGTTGGTGATGGTGTGTCTGCGAGGACCTTTACAGAAGAAAGGTCTAACTGAAGAGGAAAGACATAGACTAAATGGAGATGGCACAATTCTGTGTTCTAGCGTTCTATATTAAATAGAAAGAAAGACAAGAAAAAGCAAGTTCTCTTTCTGCAGATAGAATGTGACTAGTCACCTCTGACTCCAGCTCTGATGTCTTCTTTGACGTGACCATCCCAAAAAACAAACCCTTCATTTCTTACATACTTTTGTCACAAGAAGTGAAGAAACTAAGAAACATAGTTTAAACAATTCTGGCAAAATATTGTACCTTGGAGACACGCTTAAAATTTGATCTAAAATTATGGTGCTGATCTTATGGTAAAATTATGAACTCTCATTCTGTGTGATTTTTTTTTCAGAGATGAATGTTATATCTGAATTACTAAATGTTCTCTGCTTATATTTCTCAAGAATAGCTACTTAATTTTAGCTAATTGATTTATTTTCTGAAATTATTGAGAATAGTAATCCACTTTCCTTACTTACTCATCATTACTAAATTTCCTCTAAGTTAGTTTTGGCAGAATAAAAGAGTTTGCCAAACATAGAGGGTTAAATGGCTGTGTCAGACACCTGCATTCCCAGAACACTGTCAAACAGTGGGAGGCATTTAGAATGTTCCCAGCTATGCAATATAATGAATTTTCTACCTTCTAGGACTTGGGAATTCATTTGTAAGCAACACAAAATTACTTTCTATAGACCACTGATCCTTCCCATTTGCAAAGAGTGCATTTATTTTCAAGATCCTCCATTGGGTACTTTCCCCTAGAGATTGATGTTCTAGTGACAATTGCACTGTGCATCTGTACAGTTTAAAACTCATAAAAGACTAGAGGAGTCTCATTATAGATAAATATGTAACTGTGGTCATCTGCAACTATGCCTTCTATGGCATGTGATCAAGCCTTTAAAATGAAGTGTGAATTTAAGAACCATTGTAACCTTGGTATAGTTAAAATGTAAGGTAAGGACATTAATATCAACGAATAACTCTAGTGTCCCAAACTTGAGGTTAAGATTAAGTTTCTTCATGCCACTGCTGTGAACAGAACTGGGAGCTATTTTGACTGACAACATTGCAGGTTTTCATTTTTTTTTTCATTCTTGAGATCCATATTTTGAGCTTGGCACTATTTTGACGAACAATGTATTTAGAAACAGCATTAGACCTGTGGTTTTATGAATATTTTTCATTAATATTTTACTTGAAAAGCAAACCACTAACTCTTTGCAAACTCCTTTACCAGCTGTCACACGGTGAAAATTTCCATTTAGTCATAACCCTGGGTAGATTTAAATTAACCCATCATCCCTAGTTTTCAAATTAACCAGGCTTCTCCATACTGCTACATTTTCGGTTAGTTAGAAGGAGACAGACATCATACTAAGGATGTTCCAAATAAGAGTGTCAAGAAAGAAGATACCTCTAAATTTAGCCATGGCTACTGCCATCTTTCCTAGGTAGCACAATTTGATTTCATGATAATGGATTAACTTTCTTGAATAATGCTTAAATAATGGATGTTTGTATTTTATTGGCCTTTATTCTGTCAAGGGTTTCAATTTCTACAGAAAAGAATGAATTTCTGCCTCTAAAGCATGTCAAGATATTCAGATATATCCCCACTTTAAGGAAATTTCTAAGAATTCCAGTCTTGAGTCCATAAGAATGAATGTGTCCATTTTCATTGACATGTCTCAGTGTTTTTAAAGCAACCCCATATCAAACTCATTTTCAGGCAGCAGGCACCTTTAAATAGAGTATAACCATCATCGTTCTGTTATTGTTTGATATTTAATAATAGTAAGTATGAAACATCCTTGTAAATAATATGGTATTGAACTACATATCATTAGAGTAAGACCTATAGAGATACATATTTTATTCTACATATTTTCTGGAATATAGAGTTACTTTTGCTTATGCATGTATTAAATGTTTGTGTTCCAAAGTCAATTAATCAAATGTGCCTTTTATGACAGAGGATCTACTATAGACTCAAGTTGATTTTCAACATTCTATTTTCTATTGATCATCACTGTAATCACCGTCAAACAGAAGTTGGGCACGCTAAGCAATGCCAGATCAGGTTCCAGATCTTCGAACATTTTATTTGCAGTGATTTCTTTGGATCAGACTTGAAAGAATTCCAACTAGAGCATCTTGTACTTCCCTGAAGAAGAGTGTGGCCAGTAGCAAAGGATAGTGTCCTAAAGATTTACAACTTAGTGCATAGTAAATGAGCTCTTGTAACATGTGACACATGAATTGCTCTCAAGGAAGGATTACTTACACATACCATTATAGAACTATGCCATGTAAATTTGTATGATGGCCTGAACCACATAGAAAAGAACTAAGAGAGAAAGAGAGAGAGAGAGAGAGAGAGAGAGAGAGAGAGAGAGAGAGAGAGAGAGAATTAAAGGGACAGAACACCTTTGTGTGAGCAAAAAAGTTTCTGGTGCATGGCCTTAGCCAAACTCACCTTGTGGAGGTTAAATAGAATTGAGTATTTTTCAGAAAAAGAAAGAGCTATTTTTATGTGTCGGAGAAGTTATCCTGTTCTTCACTAAGGTTAGTGAAAAAGATTCCTTTATACAGTAATTTAATCTTTGTCTTTTCTGGCAAAGTTCTTTCTGGTCAGAGGAGTCATCTTGAATTTTGTCTTCAGCTATTTCAAGAGATTAATTAATTGAGACAGGATGTTTTGTTGAGCGTTATTATATTTTCCTCAGATAATAGCTATGGTTGATGGAAGACTGAAAGCCTGGAAGATATGATGAAGCATTGGTGCTTTTGCTATGATAGTGCGTGCCATTGCTATTAGTCAATATGTCATATACACTTGTATATGACATAAAGAGAAATGTGTAATATTCTTCATGTAACAACATTTAAAAGGAAGACTATAGTAAAATCTTACAGCTGAATAAAATTGAAGTCTGCACAAAAAGAAACACGCAGATGTAATGCAATATAAAAGTTGTGGTAAGGATTCCAATGGATCTTTTGGGTACCCAGTCAAGGAGATCTCCATAATACTGTGGTATTTCTCAAGCCCTTTGTTCAACATGAAGACTTCTCTAATCATTGAAGTGGAATAAATACCTTGTTCTCACTAAGTTTTACACAGAGCTCATAATTTTATATATGAGTTTTATTTCCTCTCTTCCAGTTGGCAATGACTTTCGAGGGGAAAGAACAGTAGATAACTTGGGCATCAGAAGAACAGAATTTGCCAAGAGTAACCAGAGTGAGGAGATTAGATAGCTTTTCCCTTAAATGCTCTCTAGGATACAAGGCTAAACTCACTTTGCTTTGACCACATTACTGTTATCAAACGATCATGGGACTGGCCTGCCACAGCATAATACATTTAAATTATGACATTACAGATATTGCCTAGCTTGTATTTTTATTAATATTGTTTGTGAGTAGTAAAACATAATTATAAATATCTATGTGTTAGAGTATGTTGTATGCAATATGGAATGATTATAATTAAATCTATAGTACAACAAATCTATTTCATTCTTACAAATCAACTTTATTTTGAGACATTTGAAATTATGAATTAATTGTATTAATTCACATATTAATACTGGCCTGAGGAGACGGCACAGTGGATAAAGTGTTTGCTTCTCAGAAACTGCGTGCAAATGGTGGATAGGTATGACTAGCTACTTTTAATTTATGTACTACAAAGCAGACCTAGGCTTTCCAGAGTAAGCTGTCTTGGTACTCTAGCCCAGTCTGGAAGCTTGTGGTTCACCTGAAAGACTTTGGCTCACTTAAAAAGGTTGTGAGCCTTGGAGTAAGATAATTAATATACCAAATTACACTTCCACAGGCATACACAGACAAATGTGAGGTATTGACCAGAGAAATTTACCCAGATACACAATTAAGAGCAGACAGTTTTATTAGCTGGCTGGCCACTATATTGGGTGTTCAGGACCTTTCTCTGTATGAGCTTCTAATAACAACAACCATGTTCTGAGTTGGCATAGATTAATTAACAAAAGGAGTGAGCCAGAAGTAGAACTACAGACAACCAAAAGCAAGGTCAGTACATTCAGACACTTTACGTATTTGTTTTCATTTTGGCAAGTGGTGCTGCTTACATATTGTTTAATGGCCTGAGCGGCACTTTCATGATTGTGCTAATTTCTGGGTGCCTACTAAGGTCTAAGGCCCTGTTACATTCATCAAAGGTTCTATGGGTTTGAGTCAAATCATGAACTTATTTAGGGACAGGAAGTAGCATTGGTAGCTTATAAGAATTTTATTATTGTTGTTGTTGTTGTTTCAAACCGCTAAATAGACAATTGAACAAGCAGAGTTCTATACTGAGGACAAAGAGTAAAGGATTAATAATCTAGCCAGAGCCAGAAATATAGTGAGACCAACAGAACAAAGAATAGTAACAGTTTTTATATTTTTGGTCGCTTCCTCTCTGTCTCCGTGTGTGTGTGTGTGTATGTGTGTGTGTGTGTGTGTGTGTGTGTGTGTGTGTGTGTGTATGTTTCTCTCAGGTTATTCTTGACCAGGGCTATCCTTTAAAAAAAGTATTCCTGAAATTCACAAATCAAGTTTCTTCCAGTGTCATACAGAAACTTTTTGTCTCATGAAGAGGACTGCCAAAACAACCTTGACTAATTACTACTATACTACTACGACTACTACTACTACTACCACCACTACTACTACAACTACTACTACTACTACTACTACTACTACTACTACTACTACTACTACTACTTAATAGTTGTAACTATAAAATATATCCTTGCAACTAGCAGTGCTTGAGCCAAACTCCTATCTTTTTCTTCCCCCAATGGCCAGATGAATCCCATATCAAAGAGTTCATAAGACAAAAATTACTAACTATTCCCTTCTCAAGTCCTTACAGCCCCTGACACAGACCCAGTGGACTATAGAATCAGAGGATTCTAGAGGTTGCATCCTTGACTGTGCCTGAGCCTAACCACAAGTTCCAGCCTGGTGACCCTTCATATCAGTAAAGAAAATCCTGATCCCAAATGACAATGACCCAGTGTCACTCTTGTGATCCACCAAACCTAGGTTAAGAACATGAGAAACGATAAAGATGGGTGCGTTGTTGCTAGGTTCTTGGAACCGGTAAAGGTAAGATTGACTTGAGCCCAATAATTATGGTGGGCCTATTGTGTTCACTTGCCCTTGCTTCCTTGGGTCCACTGGAGAAAAGAAGGGGATTCAATCTATAATCTCTCCAGTACTATGACTGCTCAGCTAATGCCTCCCGAGATGCTGAAGGCTAGGTGAATACCTTTGTGGTCAATGTGAGCAGGAGGCAAAAGACAAAACAAGCAAGGACTATGGGAGTGGCAGTGCTGAGAAAACACTTAGGAATTTCCTTGGTCACCCAGCAAAAGGATTCTGTTGCCCAACAGGAGGGTACAAGCCTTAAACCAGGGGTGGTCTCACACCAGATTAAGTCAAGTGGTCAATAGAGAGAAACTGATTGAGGTGACCAGGGTTCCATGTTTCAGATGGCTTGAACCATCACTGGGCTATCCAAAATGGGACCAATTATTTTAATGGAAACTTTTCCGTGTGAGATTCAGGCATATCCTTCCTTATCCATAAAACTCTTTTTTGGGCAGAGGGAGTCCATTCCTGCCTTTGCCAGTCGTGTAACCATAGTAACAATAGCAGCTACTGCCGCTGTCTAAAGGGGTGCCAGCACTGAAGCTTACAGCCTGTGAAACTGCAGGAGATCCTGTGCCAATGGCGGTGCTTAGAAGTCTGCAAGGGTTTGGCGGGATCATTCCCTCTTCCGTTTCCAATATTTCTATAGTCAGCAGAACTGACAGAAACATATAGAAAGACACATGAAGAGGCAGAGACACAAGGTAAAGACAACTACTGCTGGGCACTGCACACTTATGTACCTAAATAGACCAGGGGAGTCCAGTACTGTCTCCAATGGCTCCCAGAGGAACGCTGGGGCAGTAGTCACATTAAGCCTAATTTTTGTTTATCCTAAACAGAAGGCACCGCAGACAAACTTACCAGAGGTGACAACACAGGTGACTTTTAAATTATTTCCTTGCAGTGTACAGGTGTCAGAATCCAAAGCATTAGGCAACCATTGATCAAAGAGTCCCGGGGCCCTGGAATGTTTTCAGGTTGTGCTGGTTCAGGAGGAGGCTCTTGACCATTGCGTTCATCCACATTCTGAAGGGCTCTGAAATTCTTGCTGTCTCAAAGTGGGATCTTTCTCTATCCTGATGGGATCTTGAGAAGGATTGTGGTGTATCTACCAAAGAAGAATACTCAGAAATGTTTTTAAGTCATTACAAAATCTTTATTTCCCATCTGGAATTGACACTGGGTGTTTGGTATCCCAATGTAGCCCAAAGACTTCCTCAGAGTAAGATTTAAAAACAAAAATTGTATACTAGGTCGGCATACTTCAGTTAACAAGAAGTAAAACTACAGAAGTAGAAAAGCAAGGTTATTACATTTTAAGACTTTCTGAGATGTATGGACTTTGACGTATGAGGTCTTTGGTTTTTGTTTTGCAAGTGGTGCTGTCTACACACTGAGATTTATGGCCTGAATGATACTTTGATCACAGAGTCTATTTTACTAAAATCTAGGGTCCCACAAATGTCTAGGGGTCTGTTATAATGTATGCACACATCTTCACAGATTTGTGTCCACAAATATGAGGACATACATATAGTCATCACATATACATACAAACCACACATACAGGTAAAATATACAGCATTTATTATTGACTGCATTCATGTAGCTGTATCCTACTTGAGACTTTATAATCTCTGATCAACATTGCCATCTGGGCCCTAAACTCCTGGGATCTATCTTTCTATTCTTTTTATATTAGTTAAATATATTTTTGGATGTCATATTATTCTTGTTTGTGTACAGTGTTTCTCCTTTAAATGCATTGATGGCTTGGTCCCCAGCTAATGGGATTATTAAGAGGTGACTAGATGCTAGAGAATCTGACTTCATTAGTGTATTAACTCACTAAATGGTTAATTATTTGATGATATTATTATATTGTGGGAACTAGAAATTTGGACCAGCCTGGAGAAAGTAAGTTGTGAGGAGCAATTGAAAAACATATCTTGTCCCTGAATTCTTTTTTTCTCTCATACTGCTTCCTCGCTCCCCTAGAGTGAACAGCTTTACCTCTCCTCTTTGTGTACATGATGCTTTACTGTAATCACAGGTTCACAGCAAGGGACAACTGATGATGGAGGAAGATTAAGATCTCTAAAGCTATGATCCCAAATAAATTCCTTTCCACAGGCATTTGCTTTAGCACTAAAAAATGCAAAAACTAACTAATGAACACATATAAATATGATAATGCGTTAATTTCCTGGGTATGCTTATCTTGTTTCACTTAGTATAGTTTTCTATAGATTCATATATATTATTTCAAATTATATGCTTGTTCCGTTTGAAAGCTCTAATGTTAACTTATTGGTATGTAATATTTTCTTTATTAATTCTTTTTGTTCATATTGGAAAATAGTATTTAATTATGTTATTGAATGCTTTCTCAAAGTAGACATGCTCCTATTCTTCTGGAATTCAACATCTTTGCTCTTCATCTAAATATGACTAAGAACATAAAACAAATAGTATATCAGACACAAGTGCAGGATAGAACACCAGAAAGAAAGCGCTTTGAACAGTGCACTAAATGTTGGGGACATTCGTATTACCTGTCACAAGAGACAAAGAAACATACAAGTATGCTTGTATGTTCTCATGAATTTGTTACAATTTTCTGTGGTTTGAAATGAGGCCATTGAGGGTTAAAAAAAAAAGAAATTTCTTTGCAGATATGGTTTCTTGGAAGCTGAAATACTGAAAACAAAATGGCAGGTGGGACTAAAATGAAGAAAGCTGAGTGTATTATGCTTGTTGTAGGAGGCACTGTCTTCAATGCTTGGTGTTAGAGTCATCTGATTAGTTCAGAGGAGTTTGTAGAGAAGAAAGGATCAACGGCTGGGAAGAAGGAAATGCATAAAGAGATATAGATAGATAGATAGATAGATGGTAGATAGATGATAGACAGATGATTGACAGATTCTAAAGCACAGCTACTGAATGAGTGTTTACTTCACTTTGATTGATGGCTATTAGCAAATAGTCATGTGTCTAGAGGCATCAATACGTATACTGGGTTTTCAATAGATACTGTAAGAACACAATGATAAATTCTGATATAGGTAAAGTCACCAGTTGTATTACTTCAATGAAATAGAGCCCCTTAGCAGGGAAATTCTGAGGTAATAACTCATGCAGTAAAGGATAAATTAAATAAAGATTAAATAAATGAGAATTGGTTTACATAGGTATGCATATGTTGGTGAGTTTATATGTGACTGCACAATACCCAATCTGAAAAAAAAAAAAACAAAACAATCAAACAAACCAAAAAAAAATCACCAAAAAAAACCCATATATTCCCACTGATGTTCTCTCCTTGAGCAACATTTTTCTTGGGTTCTACTCTTTCTGAAAATAGAGTCACACTTAATTTAAAACACTAAGTAAGGAAATAAACTATATTATTAATTTAGTTTTATATTACTTATTTATGGAGGTTTATTTGTGATTCTAGAAATTAATCCAATTGGTAGAGTACCAATCTGCTTCTCTACAACTGAGCTATGTCCCCAGGCAAAACATTTTCAATTACATGAATTGTAAACCAATTTTTCTTTCATCTTATTTTGTGATTGGGAATCTAATTTATATCATCCACCATTATGATTGTGTTTCGCAGTATAACAATAACTATTGTCAAGTATTTATTTGATTCAAGAGTTAAGAAAGCACATTTTTATGGGGAGGTATGGGAAGAGTGTACTTCATATTCGGCTTCACTCTGCAGGACAATGAAAAATAGAAGAGCTGTCCCCAAATGTTTACTTTGCAGTAGATGTTTTAGTCCCCAAAGAAGACCCCCTACTGTTGGAACCAAAGCAGCAACAACAACAACAAAAAAGAAGGGAACTTGGTTTTAGAACATTTTTCAAGTTCAGAAATAGCAAACAGGCAGTCATGATGCCAGCACTGTTTAAAGAGGGGACAGAGAGAACCTTGAATGAGAACCAGGCAGTGAGTGGAGTGGGAATGAAGGGAGGCTTTGAATTTCACCCTGAGTTTACCTTCTGAAAAGATTTTAGATAAAAAAATGTTTTGTTATGGGAAAACAGAATTCACCCTTTAACAACAAAGAATATTCTCTCAGAAACTCCACACTGGCTCATTTTGTTTTGATTTGAAATAAGGATCTTTCTATTTACTCTACTAAAATTAATTTGAAGATGAATTGGTTTTGTGTGATCTTGGACTTTGACATATTTAGTTGTGAATATAAAAGTGTTTTGTAACATGAAAACTTCTAGTATGCCTGAGTGTACACACACACATGCGCACACACACACACACACATTAATTCTAAGCCCTAAGCATGATCTTGAGGGAGCAGTCACCTTCTTATTGCTCTAAATTTGACACAAGTAGGAAATATACACCTGTAGTAAATGTGATAAAGCTATCAAGTATATTCAAATAAGCTATGTGTATAGTGTCATTGTATAACAATACAAATAGAATGTTTCATACTACCATTTGGTGAAAATTTACACAAAATATTTTATAGAACAAAATACCTTTAGGGAACCAGTATCATGCTATATGTGTACCTCGCCAACTTTGCAGTAGCATTTATTACTTTCAGTCTGATCAAGTGGTTTATCAATTTCTTTCGTCAGAGAGAAGAGACTATTAACAGTAAACATATATTAATATGCAATTGAATCCATTGTTTTGCTTCATTCTCACAGTGCATGGTGGTTTGGATAAGAATGACCCCCATAGTTCCACGTATTTGACTGCTTAATCATCAGGGAGTGGCACTATTTTTGAAGGATTAGGACTATGACCTTGCTGAAATAAGTATGGCCTTGTTGGAAGAAATGTGTCCCTGAGGGTGACTTTGAGGTTTAAAAAACTCAAACTATGCCCAGCTTCCTTTTGTCTCCAACTGTATATCAGACTGAAAGACTCATTGTGTTTAACAGCTGAGTAATATTCCATTGTGTAAATGTACCACACTTTCTCTATCCATTCTTTGTTTGAGAGATAACTATGTTGTTTACAATTTCTAGCTATGATGAATATAGGTTCTATGTACATAGTTGAGCAAATGTCAATTTCATAGGATGGGGCATCATTTGGGTATATGCCTTGGAGTGGCAAGGCTGGGTCTTGAGATAGACCAATTCCCAATTTTCTGAGAAACTGCCATATTGATTTCCAAAGGAACTGTTCAAGTTTGCACACTTATCAGCAACAGAGAGAAGCATAACATTTGAAAGCAAATGGATTGAACTAGAAAAAAAATCCTACCGAGTGAGGTAACCTGTGTGCAAAAAGAGAAACATGGTATATACTCACTTATATGCAGACATTATCTGTAAAGTAAAGGGTAGATATGCTACTACCAATAGACTATATAACAAAGAAGGCTCAAGCTGGGGATATATGAGTCTCCTTGGGAAGGAAAAATAGACAGTCCAGGTAGAGGGGAGTGTATGTGTTGGGGGAAAGGGAAGGAGAGAGACAACTGTAATTGAGGGGCATTTTGAAGATGCAATAGAAACTACCAGGAATCTAAGAGGATGGCCCTATATGACTACTAGGAATGGAGAATATGGAGCCTGAGCTGGCCATTTCCTGTAACCAGACAAGACTTCTAGTGGGGAGATTGTGACACCAACCTAGCCACATAACCTTTGACCTACAGTTTTTCCTGCCTTCCAGATGTACTGAGGTAAAGGTGGCCCAGAAATTGTGGGAATAGTCAATGAATCATTAGTATACCCTGAGACCCATGCTATGAGAGGGAGTCCACCCCTGACAGTGCCTGAAGGGGCAGGACCCAGGATAATCCAGAGACCAAGGGACCTAGGATAGAATCAAACACAACTGGAAGAAGAAGATCCAGAGGAAGAGGAAGAGGAAGAGGAGTAGGAGGAAGGAAAAAGGAAGAGGAGGAGAAGGAGGAGGAAGAGGAGGAGGAAGGAGTCAATGAAATGATTACTAATGATATTCTGTTGCAGTTATAGATGGGAGCCTAGTATAATTGTCATTGGAAAGATATTATGGGACAGTGAAAGACACCTTGGTTCCCAGTTGAGGAGGCTTAAACCCCAGAGATCCTGAGGGATGGTAGGTGTTTCACCTGACTCCCAGGAAACCAGACCCATCACTAACCCTACACCCTCCATCAGTCAGGCAATGTGCCAAACCCCTTCACAGGTAAAGGATGTGAACACAGGTCACATAGGCTCAAGACAGATAGATCTCCATTATAATGAGGTATCCAAAGGCCTGGAGACTTAGCCAATGAATTTCCCTTCCCAAACACTCCCCTTTACAGAAGGTATTTAATATCAGGCCCACTCCAGTAAGTGGATCTGCCCTGGGGAGTCACAAAGAAGGCCTTTGCCTACAGAGCTGCAGTTTAATCTCCCTAAGAAAGCCTTCCTGTGCTCACAGCATCAACCACCATGCTCAGCTGGAGCTCCCCCTTTCACCCCTTACCCCAGGCTAGATCCAGCTTGGGGGTGGGGAGCACTCCATTCTCAGATCTTCATCAGCCAAGTGCCTGAGAACCTGATGGTCCCTGCCTCTTTGCAGGCCTGGGAACCCCCAAGTCAGCTCTGGCTGTGTCCTGCTCTCAGACTGTGCTTCCCCACCCCCGGAGTGGTATTCCACAGATTCCCACAGCCCAGCACCAAAGAGAAATATGGAGTAAGCATAGTCAACTTCCTGTATCCTGCCTCCCCAAGCAGCCTGAGACTTGTGGCAGAGCAGATGTGGGACCCCACATTAATCATACACGATATCACCTAGCAATTGATAGGAGGAGATAGAGAGATCCAAAACCAAAATGGTGAATGATGGGGGAAAAGGATTGTAACATCCAGAGGGTTCAAGGACGTCACAAAAACAGGGTATAGAATCTACTGACCACATATCATAGGGGCTCACAGAGACTGAACTGACATCACAGACCCCTCATGGGTCTGACCTAGGCCCTCTGCACATATGGTACAGTTGTGTTAGCTTGGTGTTCTTGTGGAACACCTAAGAGTGTGAGCAGAGGCTATCTTTGACACTTTTGCCTGCTTTTGGGACCCCATTTCTCCTACTGGCTTTCCTCATCTAGCCTTCCTATGAGTGCCTAGTCTTACTGTAACTTGGTATGTATGCCATGTTTGGTTGATATCCCTGGAAGCCTGTTCTTTTCTGAAGAAAAATGGAGGAGTAGTAGATCTGGAGAGAAGGGACATGAAGGAACAGACTGGAAGGAGAGGAGAGGAAATTGTGGTTACAATGTAATATATGAGAGAAGAACAAGCAAATACATTTATTAAAAACAGACAGACAGAACAGAGTGTAAAGCCTTCAGATACTTCTCCAGAAGAATGCCTTCTAGCCTGCTGCTATGCACAAACCCCTGGTAAAATGCTTCCTTTGCTTAAAGTTGTCTTGGTCATGGTGTTTCTTCATAGCAATAAAAAACTGACTAAGATGCAGTATTTGGATATGTAACAGTGACAAACAACTCTAGCTGATGGACATTGTCTACTTATCTATTATTTCTGTCAGCTTTTAATAGTGATCAGAATAATTACCATTCAGAAGCATACAGAGAATTTGCCTGAACATATAATTCTTCTTTGGAAGGTTTTTAATGTGGGGATGTATGTGTCATATACAAGATTATTTGAAAATATTTGTGCATATTTTTCATTTTCTCTGGATGTTTGCCTTGAAACATCAACATAGATTCTCTTGAGGGTTTGCTTAATGCTAGGAATATCCTTGAGGCCTTTCTTCCTTTGCCTTTTTTATTTTTTGATTTGGATAAAGTTTTCTTGTCCTGGCCTGTCATTGCAATGACCTTTACTGTAATATGTGGAAGTCAAAGAAGAAAATTGAAAAACAGACTTATAAATATCAGGGTTTTACCATGCTTTGAATAAACATATATCTACATTTCTATTTCTTACATAATTGGTCAAAGTTTAATAATTTAAATACTTGTCAATTATATTGTATATGTCACCAAATTATAGTAATAAAGTCAAAGACCTCTGTAGTTGGCTTTAAAGCATTTTCCTTAGGTAAACTGACAACAATAACTATGGAAATCAAGTTAGTTCATGGGACCGATTTCAATTGTTAAGTATGAGCTAGGAAGAACAAAGAGAACAGCAGGATTAGATTTTGTCAGAGGACCTATTTTCACTCATGAGGTGTCATCATTTTTCTTCTTGAAATTATCTGGGAAGTTTTGCATAAGTATGCTTATAAAATTTATAATATATTATAATTTAAATAGGCCAATATTCCCACTGAACTTTTTTTTTTTTTTTATTAACTTGAGTATTTCTTATATACATTTCAAGTGTTATTCCCTTTCCCGGTTTCCGGGCAAAATCCCCCTCCCCCCTCCCCTTCCTTATGGGTGTTCCCCTCCCAACCCTCCCCCCATTGCCGCCCTCCCCCCATAGTCTAGTTCACTGGGGGTTCAGACTTAGCAGGACCCAGGGCTTCCCCTTCCACTGGTGCTCTTACTAGGATATTCATTGCTACCTATGGGGTCAGAGTCCAGGGTCAGTCCATATATAGTCTTTAGGTAGTGGCTTAGTCCCTGGAAGCTCTGGTTGCTTGACATTGTTGTACTTTTGGGGTCTCAAGCCCCTTCAAGCTCTTCCAGTTCTTTCTCTGATTCCTTCAACGGGGGACCTATTCTCAGTTCAGTGGTTTGCTGCTGGCATTCGCCTCTGTATTTGCTGTATTCTGGCTGTGTCTCTCAGGAGCGATCTACATCCGGCTCCTGTCGGTCTGCACTTCTTTGCTTCATCCATCTTGTCCAATTGGGTGGCTGTATATGTATGGGCCACCTGTGGGGCAGGCTCTGAATGGGTGTTCCTTCAGTCTCTGTTTTAATCTTTGCCTCTCCCTTCCCAGCCAAGGGTATTCTTTTTCCTCATTTAAAGAAGGAGTGAAGCATTCACATTTTGATCATCCGTCTTGAGTTTCGTTTGTTCTAGGGATCTAGGGTAATTCAAGCATTTGGGCTAATAGCCACTTATCAATGAGTGCATACCATGTATGTCTTTCTGTGATTGGGTTAGCTCACTCAGGAGGATATTTTCCAGTTCCAACCATTTGCCTACGAATTTCATAGACTCGTTGTTTTTGATAGCTGAGTAATATTCCATTGTGTAGATGTACCACATTTTCTGTATCCATTCCTTTGTTGAAGGGCATCTCGGTTCTTTCCATTTTCTGGCTATTATAAATAAGGCTGCAATGAACATAGTGGAGCACGTGTCTCTTTTATATGTTGAGGCATCTTTTGGGTATATGCGCAAGAGAGGTATAGCTGGATCCTCAGGCAGTTCAATGTCCAATTTTCTGAGGATCCTCCAGACTGATTTCCAGAATGGTTTTACCAGTCTGCAATCCCACCAACAATGGAGGAGTGTTCCTCTTTCTCCACATCCTCGCCAGCATCTGCTGTCACCTGAGTTTTTGATCTTAGCCATTCTCACAGGTGTGAGGTGAAATCTCAGGGATGTTTTGATTTGCATTTCCCTTATGACTAAAGATGTTGAACATTTCTTTAGGTGTTTCTCAGCCATTCGGCATTCCTCAGCTGTGAATTCTTTGTTTAGCTCTGAACCCCATTTTTTAATAGGGTTATTTGTTTCCCTGCGGTCTAACTTCTTGAGTTCTTTGTATATTTTGGATATAAGGCCTCTATCTGTTGTAGGATTGGTAAAGATCTTTTCCCAATCTGTTGGTTGCCGTTTTGTCCTAACCACCGTGTCCTTTGCCTTACAGAAGCTTTGCAGTTTTATGAGATCCCATTTGTCGATTCTTGATCTTAGAGCATAAGCCATTGGTGTTTTGTTCAGGAAATTTTTTCCAGTGCCCATGTGTTCCAGATGCTTCCCTAGTTTTTCTTCTATTAGTTTGAGTGTGTCTGGTTTGATGTGGAGGTCCTTGATCCACTTGGACTTAAGCTTTGTACAGGGTGATAAGCATGGATCGATCTGCATTCTTCTACATGTTGCCCTCCAGTTGTACCAGCACCATTTGCTGAAAATGCTATCTTTTTTCCATTGGATGGTTTTGGCTCCTTTGTCAAAAATCAAGTGACCATAGGTGTGTGGGTTCATTTCTGGGTCTTCAATTCTATTCCATTGGTCTATGTGTCTGTCTCTGTACCAATACCATGCAGTTTTTATCACTATTGCTCTGTAATACTGCTTGAGTTCAGGGATAGTGATTCCCCCTGAAGTCCTTTTATTGTTGAGGATAGCTTTAGCTATCCTGGGTTTTTTGTTATTCCAGATGAATTTGCAAATTGTTCTGTCTAACTCTTTGAAGAATTGGATTGGTATTTTGATGGGGATTGCATTGAATCTGTAGATTGCTTTTGGTAAAATGGCCATTTTTACTATATTAATCCTGCCAATCCATGAGCATGGGAGATCTTTCCATCTTCTGAGGTCTTCTTCAATTTCTTTCCTCAGTGTCTTGAAGTTCTTATTGTACAGATCTTTTACTTGCTTGGTTAAAGTCACACCGAGGTACTTTATATTATTTGGGTCTATTATGAAGGGTGTCGTTTCCCTAATTTCTTTCTCGGCTTGTTTCTCTTTTGTTTAGAGGAAGGCAACTGATTTATTTGAGTTAATTTTATACCCAGCCACTTTGCTGAAGTTGTTTATCAGCTTTAGTAGTTCTCTGGTGGAACTTTTTGGATCACTTAAATATACTATCATGTCATCTGCAAATAGTGATATTTTGACTTCTTCTTTTCCGATCTGTATCCCCTTGATCTCCTTTTGTTGTCTGATTGCTCTGGCTAGAACTTCAAGAACTATATTGAATAAGTAGGGAGAGAGTGGGCAGCCTTGTCTAGTCCCTGATTTTAGTGGGATTGCTTCAAGTTTCTCTCCATTTAGTTTAATGTTAGCAACTGGTTTGCTGTATATGGCTTTTACTATGTTTAGGTATGGGCCTTGAATTCCTATTCTTTCCAGGACTTTTATCATGAAGGGGTGTTGAATTTTGTCAAATGCTTTCTCAGCATCTAATGAAATGATCATGTGGTTTTGTTCTTTCAGTTTGTTTATATGATGGATCACTTTGATGGTTTTCCGTATATTAAACCATCCCTGCATGCCTGGGATGAAGCCTACTTGATCATGGTGGATGATTGTTTTGATGTGCTCTTGAATTCGGTTTGCCAGAATTTTATTGAGTATTTTTGCATCGATATTCATAAGGGAAATTGGTCTGAAGTTTTCTTTCTTTGTTGTGTCTTTGTGTGGTTTAGGTATAAGAGTAATTGTGGCTTCGTAGAAGGAATTCGGTAGTGCTCCATCTGTTTCAATTTTGTGGAATAGTTTGGATAATACTGGTATGAGGTCTTCTATGAAGGTTTGATAGAATTCTGCACTAAACCCGTCTGGACCTGGGCTCTTTTTGGTTGGAAGACCTTTAATGACTGCTTCTATTTCCTTAGGAGTTATGGGGTTGTTTAACTGGTTTATCTGTTCCTGATTTAACTTCGATACCTGGTATCTGTCTAGGAAATTGTCCATTTCCTGAAGATTTTCAAATTTTGTTGAATATAGTTTTTTATAGTAAGATCTGATGATTTTTTGAATTTCCTCTGAATCTGTAGTTATGTCTCCCTTTTCATTTCTAATTTTGTTAATTTGGACGCACTCTCTGTGTCCTCTCGTTAGTCTGGCTAAGGGTTTATCTATCTTGTTGATTTTCTCAAAGAACCAACTTTTGGTTCTGTTGATTCTTTCTATGGTCCTTTTTGTTTCTACTTGGTTGATTTCAGCTCTGAGTTTGATTATTTCCTGCCTTCTACTCCTCCTGGGTGTATTTGCTTCTTTTTGTTCTAGAGCTTTTAGGTGTGCTGTCAAGCTGCTGACATATGCTCTTTCCTGTTTCTTTCTGCAGGCACTCAGCGCTATGAGTTTTCCTCTTAGCACAGCTTTCATTGTGTCCCATAAGTTTGGGTATGTTGTATCTTCATTTTCATTAAATTCTAAAAAGTTTTTAATTTCTTTCTTTATTTCTTCCTTGACCAGGTTATCATTGAGTAGAGCATTGTTCAATTTCCACGTATATGTGGGCATTCTTCCCTTATTGTTATTGAAGACCAGTTTTAGGCCGTGGTGGTCCGATAGCACGCATGGGATTATCTCTATCTTTCTGTACCTGTTGAGGCCCGTTTTTTGACCAATTATATGGTCAGTTTTGGAGAAAGTACCATGAGGAGCTGAGAAGAAGGTATATCCTTTTGCTTTAGGATAGAATGTTCTATAAATATCCGTTAAGTCCATTTGGCTCATGACTTCTCTTAGTCTGTCGACATCACTGTTTAATTTCTGTTTCCATGATCTGTCCATTGATGAGAGTTGGGTGTTGAAGTCTCCCACTATTATTGTGTGAGGTGCAATGTGTGTTTTGAGCTTTAGTAAGGTTTCTTTTACGTATGTAGGTGCCCTTGTATTTGGGGCATAGATATTTAGGATTGAGAGTTCATCTTGGTGGATTTTTCCTTTGATGAATATGAAGTGTCCTTCCTTATCTTTTTTGATGACTTTTAGTTGGAAATTGATTTTATTTGATATTAGAATGGCTACTCCAGCTTGCTTCTTCTGACCATTTGCATGGAAAGTTGTTTTCCAGCCTTTCACTCTGAGGTAGTGTCTGTCTTTGTCTCTGAGGTGTGTTTCCTGTAGGCAGCAGAATGCAGGGTCCTCATTGCGTATCCAGTTTGTTAATCTATGTCTTTTTATTGGGGAGTTGAGGCCATTGATATTGAGAGATATTAAGGAATAGTGATTATTGCTTCCCTTTATATTCATATTTGGATGTGAGGTTATGTTTGTGTGCTTTCATTCTCTTTGTTTTGTTGCCAAGACGATTAGTTTCTTGCTTCTTCTAGGGTATAGCTTGCCTCCTTATGTTGGGCTTTACCATTTATTATCCTTTGTAGTGCTGGATTTGTAGAAAGATATTGTGTAAATTTGGTTTTGTCATGGAATATCTTGGTTTCTCCATCAATGTTAATTGAGAGTATTGCTGGATACAGTAACCTGGGCTGGCATTTGTGTTCTCTTAGGGTCTGTATGACATCAGTCCAGGATCTTCTGGCCTTCATAGTTTCTGGCGAGAAGTCTGGTGTGATTCTGATAGGTCTCCCTTTATATGTTACTTGACCTTTTTCCCTTACTGCTTTTAATATTCTTTCTTTATTTTGTGCGTTTGGTGTTTTGACTATTATGTGACGGGAGGTGTTTCTTTTCTGGTCCAATCTATTTGGAGTTCTGTAGGCTTTTTGTATGTCTATGGGTATCTCTTTTTTTAGGTTAGGGAAGTTTTCTTCTATGATTTTGTTGAAGATATTTACTGGTCCTTTGAGCTGGGAGTCTTCACTCTCTTCTATACCTATTATCCTTAGGTTTGATCTTCTCATTGAGTCCTGGATTTCCTGTATGTTTTGGACCAGTAGCTTTTTCCGCTTTACATTATCTTTGACAGTTGAGTCAATGATTTCTATGGAATCTTCTGCTCCTGAGATTCTCTCTTCCATCTCTTGAATTCTGTTGGTGAGGCTTGTATCTACAGCTCCTTGTCTCTTCTTTTGGTTTTCTATATCCAGGGTTGTTTCCATGTGTTCTTTCTTGATTGCTTCTATTTCCATTTTTAATTCCTTCAACTGTTCGATTGTGTTTTCCTGGAATTCTTTCAGGGATTTTTGCGATTCCTCTCTGTAGGCTTTTACTTGTTTATTAATGTTTTCCTGTGCTTCCCTAAGTGTGTTCATGTCTTTCTTGAAGTCCTCCAGCATCATGATCAAATATGATTTTGAAACTAGATCTTGCTTTTCTGGTGTGTTTGGATATTCCATGTTTGTTTTGGTGGGAGAATTGGGCTCCGATGATGGCATGTAGTCTTGGTTTCTGTTGCTTGGGTTCCTGCGCTTGCCTCTCGCCATCAGATTATCTCTAGTGTTACTTTGTTCTGCTATTTCTGACAGTGGCTAGACTGTCCTATAAGCCTGTGTGACAGGAGTGCTGTAGACCTGTTTTCCTCTCTTTCAGTCAGTTATGGGGACAGAGTGTTCTGCTTTCTGGCGTGTAGTTTTTCCTCTCTACAGGTCTTCAGCTGTTCCTGTGGGCCTGTGTCTTGAGTTCACCAGGCAGCTTTCTTGCAGCAGAAAATTTGGTCTTACCTGTGGTCCCGAGGCTCAAGTTCGCTCGTGGGGTGCTGCCCACGGGCTCTCTGCCGCGGCAGCAACCAGGAAGACCTGTGCCGCCCCTTCCGGGAACTTCAGTGCACCAGGGTTCCAGATGGTCTTTGGCTTTTTCCTCTGGCGTCCGAGATGTGTGTGCAGGGAGCAGTCACTTCTGGTTTCCCAGGCTTGTCTGCCTCTCTGAAGGTTTAGCTCTCCCTCCCACGGGATTTGGGTGCAGAGAACTGTTTATCCGGTCTGTTTCTTTCAGGTTCCGGTGGTGTCTCAGGCACAGGGGTCGTGCTGCTCCTGGGCCCTTCCCCACGGGAGCCCAGAGGCCTTATACAGTTTCCTCTTGGGCCAGGGATGTGGGCAGGGGTGAGCAGAGTTGGTGGTCTCTTCCGCTCTGCAGCCTCAGGAGTGCCCACCTGACCAGGCGGTTGGGTCTCTCTCTCACCGGGTCTGGGAGCAGAGAGCTGCTGCGGGCCGGGATCCGCGGGTGTGGGACTTCCGGTAAACACAGAACGTGCCGGGTCCTAGAGAAATTCTGCTTTCCTGTGTCCCAAGCTCACCAGGCAGCTTTCTTGCAGCAGAAAAGTTGGTCTTACCTGTGGTCCCGAGGCTCAGGTTCGCTCGTGGTGTGCTCCCCACGGGCTCTCTGCAGCGGCAGCAACCAGGAAGCCCCACTGAACTTTTAACTGAGGGTGGATTTAGGTTTTATTAAATTCAAGTACACATATAAAAACATCGTTGTTGCTACATATTTGTATGTAGAGTCAAAAATATTCATTTACAAAGTAAGAAGCTCAATAACAACATGCTTCAAAAGAAACATGGCCACAAAATATATAATAAATTATTATATTACTATACATAAAAATAGTATAAGTTGAACTATCCTTTTCATTTAAAAACATGACAGTTTTATAATACTTTGTTTTCTAAGGAAGGTCTTAAAAATAATTACCATCTCCCACAGTTTCACCATGTGGTTTTACCATGTGTCTTTCGAGAGTGAGTTTGCCTGCCCTTGGGACTAAGGGCAACTCATGAGTCTTTTCAGTGTTCAAATATGGCAGAAGCAGTGCTGTTCCAGTTCTGGAATGGTCTTTTATTAGTCTGGAAGTTTCTTGCTCCCTGAAAGTTGAAGGTTGCTGCCACATATTAGAAGCTCTAGAGGAGACTTTTAGGACAAAACAGGATGGGGACACAGAGGTACTGGATGCTAGCCATACGCTATCTTCCCAATAGATATCCTAGATGGCACCATTTACATCAAAGACAATACTTTGCATTGAACTCTTCAATTACCAACCTAGCTACAATGAGTACATTACAGGAATTGCTTGAAGATTCCAGTTGCATGGCAATTAAAGGAGACATCAATGATGACCAGCATGGTTTTACTAAATACTGAAGGACACATCAGTGATGACCAATATATTAGCAGAGTTTTTCAACTATCACACTGTCTAATAAAACATGTTTTAAATTCCTGGAATTGACTTTAGGATTATATGTAATATAATTGATCCTAGAACATTTGTTTCAAGAAAGTTTAAACATTTTCTAAAGACAATCACATAAATTCTCTTAATGCCTGAAAATGTAACTTTTCTGAGTACCGTTTCTCGGAATCAGTAACTCCTAAGAGCACATTTTCTCTCATTTAACTTATTAATGAAATGATATATTACAGATATTTCTCTGTGAGTCAGTTTTATTTTTATCTCTTCTAGTGGCTCAGAGCTATTCCAAAATGAATACTTATTCTATTTTAAATGTCATGTGATTACCTTTCAAGGTTCAAATAATTTTATAACACTATGTATATTTTCGAAAGTATACTAAACTGTTTGGCATTTTATATTTACAAAATTGTGGGGTAGTAAATATCATGAATCACTTTAGCTAACCAGACACAGTAGGTAAAACCTAACTAATTTCAAGGATACCATTGGGCTAGATGTTGGAAACACAGACAATTGCCTTACACACGGAATGACTGCATGGCCAGATATTATCTTCA
Organism: Rattus norvegicus; assembly: GCF_021556685.1. Taxonomy (NCBI): domain Eukaryota; kingdom Metazoa; phylum Chordata; class Mammalia; order Rodentia; family Muridae; genus Rattus; species Rattus norvegicus. Next base: position 24,455,216 of record NC_141546.1, read on the forward strand.
AAAAGCAGACAGACAAACCAAAAACACTTGATGGATGAAGAACAATAACAATTAGAAAACAGTAAAACTTAAAATCTGCTATTTTTATGCCAAATTTCTCGTTTCTGACACTGTAGTGCAATGTATTAGAATAATCATTTAAACTTGTTCTGGTTTATTGTTAATAGAGTTTTCCCATGTAAGACTTCACCCAACAGCTCACTGAAACAGATGCAGAGATCCACAGTTAAACATTTGAAAGATATCAGGGATTGTCGTGGAAAAGTTGGGGGAAGGATTGAGTGACCAGAAGAGGATAGGGACTCCACAGGAAGAACAACAGAGTCAACTAACACAGATCCACCAACCAAAGACCATACTGGACTGAACCTATGCCCCCCAAACATATGTAGCAAATGTGCAGCTTGATATTTATATGGGCTCCCAACAACTGGAGAGGGGCTATCCTTGACTCTGCTGTCTGCCTTTGGTTCCTGTTACCCTGACTGGAATGTCTTGTCAGTTCTCAGTGGGAGATGATGTTCCAAGTCCTACAGTAACTTGCCTTGCCAGAGTGAGTTCTTACCTGGGGGCCAGGAGAGCTTTCTCCTTCTCTGAGAAGAAGGGGAAGAGGTGGGAGAAGGCCGGTACCAGGGGGCACTGGAAAGAGGTGAGCTAGGATTGGGATGTAAAGTGAATAAATATGTAAAATAATGTGAAAAAAGAGACTTCAGTGAAATAATATATGGTAATCTGAACATGAAATGTCATCAGTTGAGGAAGTTTGGGAGCCTGTGTTTAACCTCTTGGTCACTCAGTTTTACTTAGAAACTTGGTGACTATTCATCTGCCACACAGTTCCTACAGAAGTTTGGCAACTGTGTGGGGAAGATGGGCATGAAATTAGGTCTTCTTCAGTGGAAAAGAAACAAAAAAAAATCTATCAGGAACCTTGAGTTGAAAAGTCAAAGGGCCAGCTAAGTAGTAAATGGAGAAATTGGAAACATGGGTGGTGTCAAGAACAAGGAAAAGAGCTTTATATTATAGGTAAAAATTTAAAAATCTCCAGCTCTAAATGTCATACATAACAATGACCAATAGGCCAGATGTCTTAAATGATGAAAGTTTGTTTCTCCTGTTCTAGAGGCTAGAGACTTTGGCCAGGCTTTTAGCAAATTTAGCATCTCCTAGTACTTGTCTCTTCTGTTTACCAAGAAACATCTTCTGCCTCACTTCTTCCACTGTGTCATTTTCTTTGTGGATGCTCTCTTGATTTCTCTTCCACCTCTCAGTATCCTGTGAGATAACAACACAGGTCCCCTGAACTACCCCACTTCCAATTTAGATCCTTAATACCAATTCCTTCTTTAAAATTTTTTATACAATTACTGGTAGTCATAGCTTCATCCTATGAATTTAAGGAGTCAGTACATTCATTTCATCCCATAAAAGGATTTATATAGTTCACACAGTGGTTAGTATATGATTGTAGCTATGATTCTCAGATGTCAGAAACTTCATTCAACATCCTTTTCATGGAGTTGGTTTTAGTTCAGATGTTACTAAGTTGTGCTTCTGAGCCAGAAATCATCAGGAACTAGTCACACAGACCAAGATGGTTTGAATGTATATGGCTACTACTCACATATATAGAATCTAATATGGCCTTCATTAATTCATGGGCAATGGATGTCAAGTTGCTGCAGAATATGACCCTTCTCTTCTGGTATTAATAGCTGTTCAATTTCTACTTTTTTAAGGTCTCTAAAATATAACATGGCTACCTCAGATGAAAGCATGTATTCAACACACTTAAAATGCATGTCTACAAGATTTATCCCTAGGGAAGCTAATAATGTGAGTTTTCTGAATGTTACTTTTAGGTAGACATAAGACAGACAATCACTCTCAAATGGCAATGCCACTAAATTCCTACATCAGATTATTTTTCTTTTTCAGTTAAAAGATAAAAAATGTACTGTCAGATCCCAGAGCTTATTGAAATCCCTCTGCCTTTTGGACATATGAGAATCCCACAAGAAGGTTAAATGAAGACCTTGCAATTGTCCTTGAAGTAGCTCACATCAAAAACTAGGACTCAGATTTCTGACTTCCTCCTCTGTATATGTGCGTCTTATGCAAGATGCATGCTAAACATCACCAACTTAACAACGAAGAATCTAGAGTTAGTCATGAAAAGCATTCTTGTCTGTTTTACATTTTTTCCAACTTTATTGATCTTAAAAGGAATAGCAAATTTGACAAATATTGTTCTTCTCTATGGCAGTTAATTTTGGTAGATTATATCAAGAAAAACTTCACAAGGTACATAATGCGAACAGATATGTAAACTTAGGTTATTTCCATCTAGGAAGGTCATGAAATATGATGACTATTGCACACTAACTTCTACTCTGGTTCTTTCTATCCATTGTTTACTAGCATCTATTAAGGTGCTCAAAAATTAGTTCCTAGATCTACTCTCTTTATAAACATCACAGGGATGTGTGATCTCCTCTCTGTGAAAAAAAAAGTTAAAATATGTAAAGGCGAATAGAGTAGAGGGAAGATTTAAAGGAATAGAACTATAAAACCTAAGACAATGCATATAGAAGCAGCGTCAGACAGTTTCTTTCTCATTAGAGTTTAGGTTTAGAGTACTTACTCCTGTTTGTTTAGATCCAAGACTGCCGATTTTCTATTTTGAGAAAAAGAAATATAAGCAAATAATTTGTATCATAATCATGAAAATAACAGATATAACAAGTCTTACATTTAACTTCAATCTAAAAGTATATTTTTGCCTGATGTTTACCAAATATTCTGCAGGGAATGACATAGCTCCAGAGAATTAAGACAGCAATGTTAGATGGTGCTCGATTATACAGAGAAGCATGGAGAAAAGGCATGGAAAGAAGCAGCCTGCTGTGATGAATCTTCAATGATAGAGCAGTGGGAGGAGATTTAAAGGCCTGGATGTAAGGATTACAGTATAGCAGATTACTCTTATTTTATTCCTGAAATGTGTCTTATTGGATCATGTGTTATGTTGTCCCACTCATTTATCACAAGAGAGACCTGTATTTGCACTGTGATCATAATTGTTCCAATTTAGCAAAATATGTGTAAAAATGTTTGTGGAAAGACAAATACAGAATCCAAAGAATCTTTCCCACTGTATAGATATTTCTCCTCAATAGGAATTACCTACTGTAGAACCAAAAACGCCCATTTGTGTCTAAGTATGTTGTTGAGTAGTTCCAACTTCCTTCTATGTCTGAGTAATTTTCTGGACCAGTGAAGATCCTGGGAACCTCTCTCATATGACTCATCTCATGGATGATTTACCTGGATTGTCCATAATTGGTACCAATGTCTGTCCTGGTTTCTTGATGCTCTCTTAATTGCCAGATACACCAGGGATTGGACCTTTTCCAGGAGATTTATGTCTTCCTGTTTCTTCAGCTCCACATAGTCAAGGTCTCAGGTTATTTGTGTGTGTGTGTGTGTGTGTGTGTGTGTGTGTGTGGTGTGGTGTGTGTGTGTGTGTGTGTGTGAGAGAGAGAGAGAGAGAGAGAGAGAGAGAAAGAGAGGGAGAGAGAGAGAGAGAGAGAGAGAGAGAGAGAGAGAGAGAGAGAGGGAGATCACCCCATATGATTTTCATGCCAGACAACATTGTTGCTACTTGTCATCACAGCACATGAACACTATCTCTGGGTCAGAGGACCTTTCTTTACCCTGTCAAAGTCATTTCTTAGAAATTAAAAATCCATTTCTAGAATTTTGGGTTGTACTTGCTTAATTCCAAAGTCGAAAAAGCAGAGATGATGAGTATTTCATGGTTATTAAGGTAGAAAAATTATCGTCTTTCCTTTGGTCTGATGGTTAGGAGATTTCCAATATAGTGTACTACTCTACTCAAAGCTCAGTTACTTTATAAATTTGTTAAAATACAATGATATTCTTTCATTCAATGATAACCTTTTGACATATTGTTGGAATCAGGATGAACATATGAGATATTCCTTTCTGAGGAAGTATGACACTATAGAGACACATGTATTAATGAGTTACAGGATTTCATAGAAAACTAACATGTGATAATACATTTTCTCTGATTCACATGCCATTCAAGTGGAAGTAAAATGTTCAATTATATAGCCATGGAGATGTTTATTTGATATTGTAGCCTAGCATAGTTGTTTTCAATCTTCCTCATGTTCTAATCCTTTAATACAGTTCTTCATGTATGGTAAACCCCAGCCATAAAGGTGGTTTGTTGTCATTTCATAGCTTTGATTTTGTAAGGGTTATGAATTGCAATGTAAATATCTGATATGTGACACCCCCATCCCCCAAAGACCCATGGGTTGAGAACGGCTGAAGTAGCAAATGGTATACATGCATATGGAGAATGAGAACTCCAAGAAAGTTTGAAACTTTTGATTTCATATAATTTCCATTCTATTATTACACCCACATTGATCCAGAAAAATAATGGAAATAAGTAAGCAGTACCCACATATCCAGAAGCACAAATTAGAAATTCTTAACAAAGTCTATTTTTAACATTTGAACAGAGACATAGGACATAACTTAAAAGTGCAAATGGAATCTTTCATGTTATATATCTTAATAGTCACAAGTTTTAAATTAAGCTAGCAAAATCTTCAATGATTCAGTTCTGTTACCTTGATAAAAAATTATATGTATGTATGTGATCTCTCTCTCTCTCTCTCTTCCTCTCTCTTTCTGTCTCTCTCTGTGTTTGTGCATGTGTGTGTGTGTGTTTGTGTCTTTAGAATGTGTGTGTGTGTGTGTGTGTGTGTGTGTGTATGTGTGATTGTTTTCCAGTTTATGTATAAAGGCTTAATTTCTCATTGAATTCATAGTGAGCAGATTCGGCTAGTATAGTTAGCAAATTTGTCCCAGGGAATTCCTTTCCAAGTGGGCTTCTATCCCTGCCTGCTTTCATATAGTTCTGGGGTTAAATTCTAGTCTTTTTGTAAAAAGTGCGTTAGTCATTTTAGTCACTGACCCTCTCTCCAGACCAATGCTTGTAACATTTTTAAAAAAGTTGTTCTTTGGAAAATTTGTATGATTGTTTGGATTTTATTCAACTGTTTATATCCCCAAAGATTTACCTATCTTCACTACCTACCCCATATTGTGTCTTGTTCCACTCTCTCTATATCAGTAAAGTATAGTTATATCTTCTTGAATGTATGGCTTCCATTGGAGCCTGATTAATTTTCCAAAGGCTAAACTCTACAGGAAATCATACTCTTTCTCATCCATTATAATTGCTACTAACTGTTCATCTAGCAGTGGTACTTCATGAGTACTTCTCTTCCCAAAGATAAATTTGTTCTGGCCTGAGGTGGTGTATGTTTTGTATATGCAGTTGTGACAACAACTGCTGAGCTCATATGTGCACTTGCTGTGTTCAGAATAAACTGCTTATTTGTCATCATCTACTGCTTGTGGGTCCTACATTCTTTCTAATGGTACAGTAATTCCTGAGCCTTGTGATGAGGGTATGATGGATAATTTAAATATAGTGCTGTGCATTCCATAGTACCTTTAACACCATAGACACCTGTGGTTCTTTATGTTAATCACCATCCACGGCAAACTGAAACGTCCTTGATGATGGCTGAGTAATGTTTTAATCTATAGATTTAGTGATAACTGGTTGGGATTCAGTTTAATACAATGTTCATTGAGCAGAATATTAGGAATATATTCTAGGTCTTGGTGTGCCAAGAGTGCCAGACATGGTTTTCATCTAGTATACTTAAATCCAATCAGAAAGTGCTCAATTCCTCTTGTAATTTTATGTCACTATTCTAGTAGTGGGCATGTCTTGGAATGCCACTGATTATTGTAGATTTTAGGTCTCATAGTCCATTTGCCTAAGCTATTTCTGTTCCCTAGCTATTGTTAATAGATCATCAATACATACAAATGAACAAAAATCTGTGTAAGACTTAGGATAGCCATAGATATAAAAATCATGAACAACAAACAACTATTGAAGGTATTATTATTATTGTATTCAAATTATATTAGAGGTATGTAATTAACCAGCATGGCACAAACATCAAAACAGACTCAATGATCAATGGAACAAAATTGAGGAGTGACATGTAAGCACTCCTGTAGCCACATGATTTTTGATTAAGAGTCTAATAATATACACTGGAGAAAAGATAACATCTTCAAAAACAGATGTTGGTCAAACTGTATAGAGCATACAGAATAATGAGTGGACCCTTATCTCTCTCTAACATTGCACATATCCAACTACAAATGCATCAAGGTCTCAATGTAATAGCTGAAACCCTGAATTTGGTAGAAGAGAAACTATGAAATAAATATGCCAGAATTCATTGGCATGGAAGAGGACATTGAACAGGTCCTCCATGGCATAGGCATTAAGAGCAGCAATTAATGAATGGAATCTCATAATATCAAAGGGTTTTGTGCAGCAAAGAACATCATCATTTTCATGAAGAGGAAGCCTAAAGTACGGGAAACATCTTTGCTAGTTGTACATCTACCAGACAGTTAGTGTCCAGAATATGTAAGAACTCAAGCATTCAAGAAAACAAATAATTCAAAAAACCACGTTTATAATATTTCAATGCTAAATTAAAATATAAAGTTTCTGGAGTATTTAGAATGTTTGTGGTGAGTACAGTAGAGGAAAGAAGTTAACTCTTCCTCTACACTACAGAACTGTTTCTTCTCTTTCTATTATGGTACTTAAACAGGCTATGAGGTTTTATGTGCAAACATACTAGATGATACATACTAGAGTGCATCTCTACATTCCACACAAATGACCTCTATTTACCAACACATTTTACTAAAGAATTTCTTTTACTTATTTATGGACAAAACCCAAGAATAAAGTATCTGCTTCTGGGATGGAGAGATGACTCAGCAGTTAAGAGCACTGACTGCTTTTTTTCAAAGGTCCTAAGTTCAATTCCCAGCAACCACAGGGTGGCTCACAACCATCTGCAATGGGATCCTGTACTCTCTTCTGGTGTGTCTGAAGACAGATGCAGAGTACTCATAAATAAAAGAAATAAATCTTTAAACAAAAACAAGAACAAAAAACAAAGTGTCATTTCTTTTTTAAAAATTAATTAACTAATTTATTTTTATGCTCCAGATTATGTTCCCCTCCCAGTCCCCCCACCAGAGAGTTCCAAATCCCATACCACTCCCCCCAATGCACTCCCAACTCCCCCATCTCCACAAGGATGTCCCCACCCCACCTAAACCACCAGATCTCTAAATTCTTTCAGGTCTCCTCCAGGTGTATCTTCTCTGACTGAACCCAGACCTAGAAGTCCTCTGCTGTATATCTGTTGGAGGTCTCATCTCAGCTGGTGAATGATGTGTGTTTGGTGATCCAGTGTCTAATAGATCTCAGGAGTCCAGGTTAATTGAAACTGTTGGTCCTCCTATAGGGTTGCTCTCCTCCTCAGCTTCTTCCAGCTTTTCCCTAATTCAGCCAGCAGCTTCTGTTTGTTGGTTGGGTGCACATATCTGCATCTGCCTCTTTCAGCTGTTTGTTGGGTCTTTTGGAGAATAGTCATGGTAGGTCCCTTTTTGTGAATGCCCCTTAGCTTCAGTAATGGTGTCAGGTCTTGTGGCCTCCCCTTGAGCTAGATCCTACCTTGGTCTGTCACTGGACTTTCTTTTCCTCAGCTCTTCTCCATTTCCATCCCTGCATTTCTTTTAGAAAGGAAGAATTATGGGCCAGAACTCTGGCTGTGGGATAGCAACCCCATCCCTCACTTGATACCCTGTTTTCTGCTGGAGGTGGATTCAATAAGTTCCCCCTTCCCACTGTATAGCCTTTCATCTAGGATCCTTCTTTGAGTCCTGAGAGTTTCTCAGTTCCCATGTCTATGGTACATTCTAGAGTGTCCTTTCAACCTCCTTCCTCCTGAGATCACTTATTTCCATTTTTTTCTGCTGGGTCTCAGGGCTTCAGTCCTTTTCCCCCACCCAAAAGCAGTTCATGTTCCCCTCTCCCCATCCTCTTTCCCCCTTCTGTCTCCCCTCCCTTCCCCATTGTGGTTGTTTTCTTCTCCCTCCCCTCTTGGTGGAATAACTTGGGTACTACTTTGCTCCTCTTTTCTTTACAATTATTTGACATGAGAGTCGTATCAAAGATGATGGTAGTCAGTTCTCAGTAGAAGGTGTTTGAATGGGTTACTCACTTTTGATTCTGTCAGGAGGCTTGCTGTAAATCTGTCTAAGTAATAAGACTAGTAGTTAATTAGTAATTAGTGCCTTGACTAGCTAGTAAGAGGAGGAAAGGGAATTTGAAATATGATATCATGTGTTTAATATATGTTTGGAAAATATGTTTGTAGTAACAGGTTTAGATGGACCAAAGCCTTGAAGTACATGAAAAGAGACTTGCTTAGAGGTTGAGGGATAAGTTCAAGCTTCATAGTAATCAGTATTGTCTATCAAGTCTTCATGGAACAAAGAATAAGTACGCACAAACTGGAAAACAGGAAGTTCCCATCTTATTTACTTGATTTGGACTGTAAGGCTTATAGTATATGTATCTTAGAGTTTTACTGCTTTCAAGAAACACCATGAACAAGTACCTCTTATAAGGACAACATTTAATTGGAGTTGGCTTACAGATAGAGGTTTAGTCCATTATCATCATGGTTGGAGCATGGCATGGTTTAGGAGGAGCTGAGAGTTCTACCTTTTCATCTGAAGGCATGTAGAAGACTGGTTTTCAAGAAGCTAGGACAAGGGTATTAAAGCCCATGCCCACAATAACACAGCTACTCCACCAAGGCCACACCTACTCCAACAAGGCTATGTTTTGTAATAGTGCCACTCCCTGAGCCAAACATATACAAACCATCACAATACGGTTTTCCAAAAGAAGTTTTAGTGTTGGATTTTATTATATATATATTTTTTCAAGATGTAAGCTGACCATAGCAAAATTCTAAAATATTATGAAGCCAATGGTGACTTCATATTGACTTATTGACTAGATCACTTGTAGAGATACTTACAGAAAATAATTCCCTTATAATGCAATCATGGGAACTGTAGAAGGGCGTTACGATGTAATAACTCCTCATTTTGTGGGAACTGACATTTTCTTTAACATTGTCTATGCATCATGCAGCTCTATATGCTGGATGTTCACTTCACTGTGAGGAGGTTAAAAATACATGTAAACAAGCTAAAAAATATTCAAGTCTTCTTGGAGTAATTCTATAGTTTTCTCTCTGAAAACTCTTCCCTCAGTCTAAAAAGAGATACTTTATGCAACCTTTCCTTCTTTCCACAAACTATGATTTTTAGAAAGTTTATTGTCATCTCTCTTTACAATTTATAGCCATCTTTACTTAGATACCATCTCTTCAGTGATGACTTTTGAATGAGTATCACAGGTCCTGGCCTATCAGTTTCAATACTGGAGAAATGGGAGTATGTATAATCAACATCTACATGTAAAATATAATAGAATAGGGTATTTATTAGTTATGTATTTATTTTTAATATTTATATACTTTAAATTATAATAAAGCTATATCACTTTGCTCCTTATTACTCTCTCTAGTAATCTCTTACCAAATTCCTAAATGCAACTAAGAAGTTGAGTGCTTTACAATTGAAACGTCATGAAGACACTGAAAAAGAATGGAAAAAATAGACAGACATCTATGTTCATGGATTCCTAGATTTAAATTGTGAAAATGACTATTCTACAAAAATATCTACTTACAGATTGAATGGAATCCCAATCATAATGACTACAATATTCTTCAGAGAAAAAGAAAGAAAAAACCCCATAATTCATATATAACAACAATAGACCATGGTTAATGAACATAGTACTGAATAAAACACAAGGTATTAGAGGGGTTGGTGTTATAGAATTCAAGGCAGATTATAGGTGTATATTAATAAACACAATGTGATACTGGCATAAAAACAGACACGTAGACAAATGAAATAAAATAGAAGATGAGACATAAGTACTTATATTAGACATCTGATAGCTAACAGCGAAAACCACATACATCGGAGAAAAGATAGTACCTTCAACAAATGGTGTAGGACAAACTATGTTCACAAGTGGAACAATGGAATTAGAGTGATATCTACCAGCCTGTGCAAAAATTAGATCCAAGTGTACTAAAGGAAATTTCAGTTTGGACCTGGTAACACTAACACTGTTAGATGAAAACAGACAACACATTACGAGATACAGGTATAGTACAGATATTTTTAACAGGATTCCATTTACCCCAGAATTAGGGCCAATGGATGATAAGTGGGACCTATTAAAAATGAAAAACTCTTTTATAGCTAAGGAAACACTTCATCTAGTAAAGATTAAAAAATTACAGAATAGGAAAAATATACATATACTGTACATAAATGTGTGTGTGGTGTGTGTGTGTGTGTGTGCGTGTGTGTGTGTGTGTTGTCAGCTATACATCAGAGAGATGACTGAGATGATTGATGATTAATGTCCAGAATATAAAAATAGTTAAAAAAACACAAACTAAACAACAACAACAAAACAAGAAAACAAAGCAATCTAAAACAAACAAAGCAAAGCATACCAAAACAAAACACCAGAGAGTCAAGGAAACACGTGACTCAAAATAGAAAATGGGATTAGGATCTAAACAGACACTCCGAAACAGAAGAAATAAAAATGGCTAAAGAATACCACAAAATGTGTTCAGCATTCTTAGTGATTGGGGAAACATAAGTGAAAGCAACACTAAGAATTCATTTTACCCCAGTAAGATTATTGCTAAGATCAACAGCTATTGAAAACAAGTAAGGTGAGGATATAGAAAAAGAGAAAACTGAGGTCACTGTTGAAAGCATGTAAATTGGGCAGCCATTCTCAGAATCAGTATAGAGAGTCCTCAGGGAACTCAAATATTACTCTACCATAAGGTCCAGACAAACCACTCCTTGGCATGTGCTCAAAGGACTCAATGGCTTGTTCCCAGAGACACTTGCTCAACCACATTTGCTTCTCATAAGAATTTACTACTTGATTTAAAGGCACAGGTAAATCTTTATTAATAGTTGGTAATTTCAGTGTACCACTTACTCCAGTAGATAGGTCATTTGGATAAAAATTACTAGAGAAACATTAGAATGAAAGGACACCTTACATCAGACGCGGACATTGTACTCACTTCACACTTGATAAACCATTACTTAATGATAAAAGGATGAAAGAAGAAAAAGAGAAAATTTAACATTAAAAATGCTTTGGATTTCTGTATGGCCTTCAAATATGTTCCCTCCTCAGTATTTGTGAAAATGTGTTTAACAATACAGACAATTCGAGCACCCTTGATGTGTGTCTTTCCTTTCAAAATACAAATATCCTAAATTTCTACTGAAGGTTGAAATCTTAGTTTCAAATTTAACTTTAAGAAAGGACATAATTTTAAAATTAATTAGTCCTTTCTACACAGCTGCACAGTATTTAGATGCATTACAACAACTATCCAAGTGAGATTCTCCTTAGGCAAAATGAACTCCATGAGCAACAGGACATTTTGGCTTTCAAATATCTTACCATTGTTGCTCTGCTGATGTTTACTACAGCTTAAACCTTCCCACTGAAGAGCCTCCAGAACTAAATTGAATGACAATGGTGTCACTCTGGATCGATCTGCAGGTTACAATTATTAGACATTTTCAGGAGAAATACTGCTTTCTAAATATACTTACCTGTTTTCTTGGAAGACATAGTATACAGTTATGGTTAATACACATCTACAATATCATGGTAAATTACATTTTAAATGTGGGGTATGTGAGTTTAGTTTACAGGAGATATTTTGTCTATGAAGTTTAAATTTGTTAACTGCAAATATTGAACCAAACTTTCCATGCCAACACAACCCCTGTGCGTCAACAGCTGAGACCACCCCTCCTGGAGAGGAGGGCTTTTCCAATCTTACTTCCGGTGCCCTTCAGAAGTCAGTCACTCAGTACTTTCTAGAAGGAGGAGCAAGTTACTCACTGAAGGAAATACAGGGACAAAGAGTGGAGCAGAGACTGAAAGAAAGGCCGTCCACCTGGAGATCCCTCCCATATACAGCTACCAAACCCAGTCACTATTGTTGATGCCAAGAAGTGCTTGCTGACAGGAGCCTGATATGGATGTTTGCTGAGAGGCTGTCAAAGTCTTTCTGATACCCTAACCCTAACCCTAACCCTAACCCTAGAAAATATCATCCTGAGTGAGGTAACCCAATCACAGAAAAACACACATGGTATGCACACATTGATAAATGGATATTAGCCCAAATGCTCGAATTACCCTAGATGCACAGAACACATGAAACTCAAGAAGGATGAACAAAATGCGAGTGCTTCACTCCTTCTTTAAAAGGGGAACAAGAATACTCTTGGGAGGGAATAGGGAGGCAAAGTTTAGACCAAAGGCAGAAGGAACACCCATTCCGAGCCTGCCCCACATGTGGTCCATACATATACAGCCAGCAAAGTAGATAAGATGGATGAAGCAAAGAAGTGCAGGCCGATAGGAGCCGGATGTAGATCTCTCCTGAGAGACACAGCCAGAATACGGAAAATACATAGGCAGCATTAAACCACTGAACTGAGAACGGGACCCCCGTTGAAGGAATCTTAGAAAGGACTGAAAGAGCTTGAAGGGGCTTGAGGCCCCATATGAACAATAATGCCAACCAACCAGAGCTTCCAGGGACTAAGCCACTACCCAAAGACTATATACATGGACTGACCCTGGGCTCCAACCTCATAGGTAGCAATGACTATCCTAGTAAGAGCACCAGTGGAAGGGGAAGCCCTGGGTCCTGCCAAGACTGAACCCCCAGTGAACTAGATTGTTGGGGGGAGGGCGGCAATGGGGGTGGGATGGGGAGGGGAACACCCATAGGAAAGGGGAAGGAGAGGGGTTAGGGGGATGTTGGCCGGGAAACCGGGAAAGGGAATAACAATCTAAATGTAAATAAGAAATGCCCAAGTTAATAAAGATGAAAAAAAAAAAAAGATGCATGCAGCTAATCATGAGACTGAGCACAGGGTCCCGAATGGAGAGTTAGAGAAAGGACTGAAGGAGCTGAAGGGGTTTGTTACCCCACAGAAGGAAGAACATTATCAACCAACCAGACCCCCTACCAGAGCTCCCAGGGACTAAACCACCATCCAAAACATGGGGGCACCAATGGCTCTATCTGCATATGTAGCAGAAGATGGAATTGTCTGGCATCAATAGGCGAAGCCCTTGTTCCTGTGAGGGCTCTTTTCAAGAGTGTAGGGGAATGCCAGAGAGTTGAGGTGGGAGTAGGTAGGTGGGAGGGGAAGCATCCTCAAAGAAGCAAGAGGAGGAGGGATTGTGGAGGGGGGCTGGGAAATGGGATAACATTTGAAATGTAAATACATAAAATCTCCAATAAAAAAAAGCAATCACTGGAGAGTGCTTGGGAGCTGGAAGAGCAGCTTTTTACATAATAGGTGAAAACCTTTTCTCTAAGGTTACTGATCCTTTGTAATTCAGTGTTTCAGAACCACCTGGAGGATTGTTAATCAGACTGGTGGGCCCCACCACAGCACTTCAAACAAGGTAGATGCTGCTTCAGATTTCTTGTTTTGCCTCAAAACTCATGTTAGAATTTTAACTGTTTAAGTGATGTATGAGTGGTGAAGTTTGGGGAAGATCAGTAGATCACCAGGGCAAAGCCCTTTTAACAGGACGCAGAGATTGTTTCTTCCTGTTCCCAAATGTAGACCCAATGAGATAACCCACCTGGGACTTCCCAATTGCCAGAAAAAAGAGGGATTAATAAATCCATGTGGTCTATATCTGTCCAATCTGTGGTATTTGGGTTAGAACAACCAAAATTAATTGAGACCATGGGTCTATTTCATGTCATACTTTTCTGAGTGACTTGATGGTCCTGGGTAAGAGAAAAGAGAGAGTGAAGTCCATTGGTTTTCTTTTCTTTAATCCCCAAGTTGCTTTTGTCATGATGTTTCATTGCTGTAATAACAACTCTAAGACATATATATATATATATATATATATATATATATATATATATATATACATACATACACACACACACACACACACACATATTGACTCTGCTATACTGTAGAAAAGTCAGTGGCCTAAAATCAATAATTAATGCTACTTCTTTTTGCTGTGCCTATGTTACGAGGTGGAAAATGTAGGAAAGTCAAGAATTTCTAGCAGCACAAAAGAACTAATTACTTTTGATTGCTATGGGATGATAGGAGGCACCCACCATGACATCCCTCCTGTGAGTGGAGGAAGGGAATCTGAGGACAAGGAGTGACATAATAGATCTACTAAACTAACTTGAATATGCTAATGTATCCAGTCATAAAAAAAAGTGATGGAAAAGTGGGGCAGTTTTCCACCTCTCTAACCAGTACTTTCTGTCACCACAGAGCCTAATGTTTGTCAAGGATATTAAACTGTATTAATTTGGACAGAATCTGTCTCCTCTATGAGCTTACACTGAGACTGCTGGAGGGGACATTTATAACAGACTTACTTTAAGAGAAACTAAGCTCCTGATAAAATAGCCCTTCTTACAGGAATGTGACTTAAATATTTTTTTTTCTGTGTAAGGTGGGAGTGAAAAGGAAGTAAGGACCAGAATCTTGATTAGTATAGAACTTCCACATATTACTGTAAGAGGCTGGAAGACGTGGCCAAGAGCCTTAAATTGTACAGAACTCGTACCTATTACTGTAAGAAGATGATGGCGGGACAAGAGTCTTATCTGTGTTTGGGTTGTTCATGCTCAGGCAAATTGGACAATTCTGTATCAAAAGTTTCAGACCTACAGAATGTCATTTAATTAAGGTATTTAATCAAATGTATAATCATCAGAAAACTAAATACCTGAGGAAGACATAGGGACCAGTATTTAAGGTACAGTAGACTTCCAACATTGTTCCTGTAGGCCCTAGTATAGCAGAGAGATAGATGGAATAGATAAATAGATCGATCATAGGTAGATGGCAGATAGCTAGAGGTAAATGCATGATGAATGGACAGAGAGGTTATCAGAGGCCATCTGCCACCATAGAGAAGGCTGTGAACTTTTACCTGCTATTTGCAGCACCTAGATTTGCCAAGCAGGACTCTAGAGTCTACACTGTACATGCTTTCTACCTTTTTTAGGTAAATACAACCCTACTGAACTGCCTCATTTTAAAAGTGGAAATGTGTCAACATTACAAAGCTACTATAGCAAAGCATTTCTATTAAAATTGTCTTGCTAGTTATATTTAATGCTTTATAGACTCCCCACCCCCCGCCCCCGGCACAGAGAGGCCTTCTACATGAAGCACATGAAGGCATCAGAGTAATCACAAAAGATCAATGGTTTCCCAGTTATCATGTCACACCTAATAGACAATAGACTGAGATAAATGAAGCATAGCTTTGCAGTTTCAAATATTTGTATGAACGATTTGCAGGGGTACGCGTCAAAGATGCCTGCATGCTAGCAAGGCCACAGTTATTTATCAGTGTATTTAGAATGATGCTCAGCAAAGTTTAGTAATTTTGTAAGTGTTTCTATATCTTTAACAATTAAGAGAAAATCTTGACTTGAAATCTTTCTGTGATACAGAACCCAGGGTGCATTAGAAAAGTATTTCTCACTTTTCTCTATCAAAGTTAATATTCAAAAATAAGGTACCTTTATGACCTTATAAAAAGGAATCTAATCAACTCTTAGCAAATGAGCACTATGTTTGTTCTATGCTTAATTTTAATAATATGGAAATTCACAAAAGCAAAGCATAAGACATTTTTTTTCAAAAGAATGACATTCAAGGTGTGTCTAAGGTCAAATAGACACAGAGGACTCTTTTTTAAATTTACAACTACAACTCTGAACTATGATCCTAGAAACTTCCAATAATGCTCTCAAGGCAGTGCAGGACGTATTTATCATAGAAAGATTCAATTATATTTTCTGGCTATCCTCCTGAGGTGGAAATGGGGACTGATATTTTTTTCAGGAAATTACCCAATAGAAAGGGAGGACGGAAGGTCATGGCTGAGGAGTCTCCTTGTCATAAAGTGGTAACAGAGCTCCTTGTAGGAAGCTGTACAGCTTAATGATGCTACCACACTAGCTCCATATTTATGGGATTGGCAAGTGTCACTCCTGTGAAGCCACTCACCCCCGATTTGCTCTAGTTCTCTTGTTTCTGTGAAAGTCTCGACCGACTTTAAGATAAAGGGTTTTTCAAGTAAATGGGTGAGATTTCTTGCTGTAAAGTTTGTGAACACATCAGAGTTTTCTGTTAGACTTTTCTTCACCTAGTAAACAGTGATTCTTTTTCAAAAACACAGAAGAACAGCAACAAAGAAACCCACAAAGAAGCTCTGTGCTCTACAACTTCTTATGATCACACTAGCCCTGACCACTCCTCTGCATTCATAAGCCAAGAATGTTTATTAATGGCATTAATTCCTCACGAATAACTTTAAGTGGTCAATTTTTGATGAAAAATGAGAATTTGAAAGTGTTTTAAAGATTATTTTAATTGTGGCACTTTTGTCCTGCAACTGAATTAACTATGGCACATAGGACTCTGTCCAAAGTTCCTCCTTCAACAAGACTCTCTGTTCTTCTACATGTCCCTGGTTACATCTTCATTCCAGAGGCAGAGTACCTCAGACAGTGCTGGAAGCTCCTTACTACCTCAGATTTGCACCTATTAGACTGAAATTGCTATAGTCCTTTTTTTTAAAAGAGTACAATATAGTTACAACAACAGCCTTGCTTTAGCCTTTGGGCATCTTTCTTTATCCGTTTGTTTTAGTTTTTATTTGTTTACAGGTAAGTGTATTGTTTGCCTATGTGCAGGTGAGTGCTCAGGAAGGTGTATATAAGTGTGGATGCTGGATATTGGTGTTTGATATTTTCAATCATCCACCTTTCTCCGTTTTTTGATAGCAAGGCATCTTTCTAAGCTTACTACTACAGCTAGGTCATCCAGTTAATGAGCTCCGTGGATTTGCCTGCTTCTGGCTCCACAGTGCTGAAGTCATTGCACTGTCAGTGTACCCAAGCTTTTATGTAGTTATTAGTGGCCTCAACTTAGTTCTTCATGCTTGTTTAGTAAACACTATCAAACCAACTAAGCCATCTCTGCACGCCACCAACAATGCTTTTTTTTTTCTTTTTTTTCGGAGCTGAGGACCGAACCCAGGGCCTTGCGCTTGCTAGGCAAGCGCTCTACCACTGAGCTAAATCCCCAAACCCCAAAGAATGCTTTTAAAGGCCATCTCATCACTTTTTGTTATTGATTTCTTTGTTAAGGCGTTGATTCTATTAACTTATCTGAATTTGTACCAATGTTCAAGAAACCTATGCCGAGTAGGTCTTTATGCTCTTGGTTTAGGATTGATAAGATTACACACACACACACACACACACACACACACACACACACACACACACACACACACATATATATATATATATATATATATATTTTGATGCTATGGTTGATGATATGGAAATGTCCAAATAAGACATTGTCTTTAGTTTCTGTGCAACCGATAATTACATTTTTAAAAACAATTTAGTAGGTGCATTGGAAGTGCTGTAATTAGGCACATCTGGGGGAGGGGCAGAGTGGCTAGGGCAATTTCAGGAATCCTGCAGAGAAAAGGTAGGCATTGACTAATTCTTAAGGATTCCTTGTTTATTTCTAGGTAGGAAGAATCGATGGACTTTGTAGAATGAGGAGATGGTAGCAACCAATTAGAGAGGCTAGAGCAGATGATGAGGATGATATACCATACATTGCTTAACATACTCTGTGGGTTTTTTTCTATTGGAAACAGGATTAAATTCATTTGACACTTGTTGACAAACTTGAATACCTCCTGTTGAGATTTCCTCTGTACAGTCCTCATCAGGATATTTGTGAAATGAGGTGTTTTGAGCAGTTGGGTTATCTACACTTGTTTGGTCAATAGCTATCTGTCTTTTTTTTTTTTTTAAATTAACTTGAGTATTTCTTATTTACATTTTGAATGTTATTCCCTTTCCTGGTTTCCAGGCAAACATCCCCCTAACCCTTCCCTCCCCTTCTTTATGGGTGTTCTCCTCCCCACCCTCCCCCCATTGCCGCCCTCCCCCCAACAATCACGTTCACTGGGGGTTCAGTCTTAGCAGGGCCAAGGGCTTCCCCTTACACTGGTGATCTTACTAGGATATTCACTGCTACCGATAAGGTCAGAGTCCAGGGTCAGTCCACGTATAGTCTTTAGGTAGTGGCTTAGTCCCTGGAAACTCTGGTTGGTTGGCATTGTTGTTCATAAGGGGTCACGAGCCCCTTCGAGCTCTTCCAGTTCTTTCTCTGATTCCTTCAACAGGGGTCCCGATCTCAGTTCAGTGGTTTGCTGCTGGCATTCGCCTCTGTATTTGCTGTATTCTGGCTGTGTCCCTCAGGAGAGATCTACATCCAGCTCCCGTTGGCCTGCACTTCTTTGCTTCATCCATCTTGTCTAATTGGGTGGCTGTATATGCATGGGCCACATGTGGGGCAGGCTCTGAATGGGTGTTCCTTCTGTGTCTGTTTTAATCTTTGCCTCTCTATTCCCTGCCAAGGATATTCTTGTTCCCCCTTTTAAAGAAGGAGTGAAACATTCACATTCTGATCATCCATCTTGAGTTTCATGTGTTCTAGGCATCTAGGGTAATTCCAGCATTTGGACTAATAGCCACTTATCAATGAGTGCATACCATGTGTGTTTTTCTGTGATTGGGTTACCTCACTCAGGATGATATTTTCCAGTTCCAACCATTTGTCTATGAATTTCATAAAGTCATTGTTTTTGATAGCTGAGTAATATTCCATTGTGTAGATGTACCACATTTTCTGTATCCATTCCTCTGTTGAAGGGCATCTGGGTTCTTTCCAGCTTCTGGCTATTATAAATAAGGTTGCTATGAACATAGTGGAGCACGTGTCTTTTTTATATGTTGGGGCATCTTGTGGGTATATGCCCAAGAGAGGTATAGCTAGATCCTCAGGCAGTTCAATGTCCAATTTTCTGAGGAACCTCCAGACTGATTTCCAGAATGGTTTTACCAGTCTGCAATCCCACCAACAATGGAGGAGTGTTCCTCTTTCTCCTCATCCTCGCCAGCATCTGCTGTCACCTGAGTTTTTGATCTTAGCCATTCTCACTGGTGTGAGGTGAAATCTCAAGGTTGTTTTGATTTGCATTTCGTTTATGACTAAAGATGTTGAACATTTCTTTAGGTGTTTCTCAGCCATTCAGCATTCCTCAGCTGTGAATTTTTCTTTAGCTCTGAACCCCATTTTTAATAGGGTTATTTGTCTCCCTGCGGTCTAACTTCTTGAGTTCTTTGTATATTTTGGATATAAGGCCTCTATCTGTTGTAGGATTGGTCAAGATCGTTTCCCAATCTGGTGGTTGCCATTTTGTCCTAACCACAGTGTCCTTTGCCTTACAGAAGCTTTACAGTTTTATGAGATCCCATTTGTCGATTCTTGATCTTAGAGCATAAGCCATTGGTGTTTTTTTCAGGAAATTTTTTCCAGTGCCCATGTGTTCAAGATGCTTCCCTAGTTTTTCTTCTATTAGTTTGAGTGTATCTGGTTTGATGTGGAGGTCCTTGATCCACTTGTACTTAAGCTTTGTACAGGGTGATAAGCATGGATCAATTTGCATTCTTCTACATGTTGACCTCCAGTTGATCCAGCACCATTTGCTGAAAATGCTATCTTTTTCCATTGAATGATTTTGGCTCCTTTGTCAAAAATCAAGTGCCCATAGGTGTGTGGGTTCATTTCTGGATCTTCAATTCTGTTCCATTGGTCTGCCTGTCTGTCTCTGTACTAAGACCATGCAGTTTTAATCACTATTGCTCTGTAATATTGCTTGAGTTCAGGAATAGTGATTCCCCCTGAAGTCCTTTTATTGCTCAGGATAGTTTTTGCTATCATGGGTTTTTTGTTATTCCAGATGAATTTGCAAATTGTTCTGTCTAACTCTTTGAAGAATTGGTTTGGTATTTTGATGGGGATTGCATTGAATCTGTAGATCGCTTTTGATAAAATGTCCATTTTTACTATATTAATCCTGCCAATCCATGAGCTTGGGAGATCTTTCCATCTTCTGAGGTCTTCTTCAATTTCTTTCTTCAGAGTCTTGAAGTTCTTATTATACAGATCTTTTACTTGCTTGGTTAAAGTCACACCCAGGTACTTTATATAATTGGTGCTATTATGAAGGGTGTCATTTCCCTAATTTCTTTCTTGGCTTGTTTCTCTTTTGTGTAGAGGAAGGCTACTGATTTATTTGAATTAATTTTATACCCAGCCACTTTGCTGAAGTTGTTTATTAGCTTTAGTAGTTCTCTGGTGGAACTTTTGGGATCACTAAATATACTATCATATCATCTGCAAATAGTGATATTTTGACTACTTCTTTACCAATCTGTATCCCCTTGATTTCCTTTTGTTGTCTGATTGCTCTGTCTAGAATTTCAAGAACTATATTGAATAAGTAGGGAGAGAGTAGGCAGCCTTGTTTAGTCCCTGATTTTAGTGGGATTGCTTCAAGTTTCTCTCCATTTAGTTAATGTTAGCAACTGGTTTGCTGTATATGGCTTTTACTATGATTAGGTATGGGCCTTGAATTCCTATTCTTTCCAGGACTTTTATCATGAAGGGGTGTTGAATTTTGTCAAATGCTTTCTCAGCATCTAATGAAATGATCATGTGATTTGTTCTTTCAGTTTATTTATATAATGGATCACGTTCATGGTTTTCGGTATATTAAACCATCCCTGCATGCCTGGGATGAAGCCTACTTGATCATGGTGGATGATTGTTTTGATGTGCTCTTGGACTCAGTTTGCCAGAATTTTATTGAGTATTTTTGCGTCGATATTCATAAGGGAAATTGGTTTGAAGTTCTCTTTCTTTGTTGGGTCTTTGTGTGGTTTAGGTATAAGAGTAATTGTGGCTTCATAGAAGGAATTCGGTAGTGCTCCATCTGTTTCAATTTTGTGGAATAATTTGGATGATATTGGCATGAGGTCTTCTATGAAGGTCTGATAGAATTCTGCACTAAACCCGTCTGGACCTGGGCTCTTTTTGGTTGGGAGACCTTTAATGACTGCTTCTATTTCCTTAGGAGTTATGGGGTTGTTTAACTGGTTTATCTGTTCCTGATTTAACTTTGGTACCTGGTATCAGTCTAGGAAATTGTCCATTTCCTAAAGATTTTCAAGTTTTGTTGAATATAGGCTTTTTAGTAAGGTTGATTATTTTTTGAATTTCATCTGAATCTGTAGTTATGTCTCCCTTTTCATTTCTGATTTTGTTAATTTGGACACACTCTCTGTGTCCTCTCGTGAGTCTGGCTAAGGGTTTATCTATCTTGTTGATTTTCTCAAAGAACCAACTTTTGGTTCTGTTGATTCTTTCTATGGTCCTTTTTGTTTCTACTTGGTTGATTTCAGCTCTGAGTTTGATTATTTCCTGCCTTCTACTCCTCCTGGGTGTATTTGCTTCTTTTTGCTCTAGAGCTTTTAGGCGTGCTGTCAAGCTGGTGACATATGCTCTCTCCTGTTTCTTTCTGTAGGCACTCAGAGCTGTGAGTTTTCCTCTTAGCACAGCTTTCATTGTGTCCCATAAGTTTGGGTATGTTGTACCTTCATTTTCATTAAATTCTAAGAAGTCTTTAATTTATTTCTTTATTTCTTCCTTGACCAGGTTATCGTTGAGTAGAGCATTGTTTAACTTCCACGTATATGTGGGCGTTCTTCCCTTATTGTTATTGAAGACCAGTTTTAGGCCACGGTGGTCTGATAGCACACATGGGATTATTTTAACTTTCTGTACCTGTTGAGGCCCGTTTTTTGACCAATTATATGGTCAATTTTGGAGAAAGTACCATGAGGAGCTGAGAAGAATGTATATCCTTTTGCTTTAGGATAGAATGTTCTATAAATATCTGTTAAGTCCATTTGGTTCCTGACTTCTCTTAGTCTGTCTATGTCTCTGTTTAATTTCTGTTTCCATGATCTGTCCATTGATGAGAGTGGGGTGCTGAAATCTCCTACTATTATTGTGTGAGGTGCAATGTGTGTTTTGAGCTTTAGTAAGGTTTCTTTAACGTATGTAGGTGCCCTTGTATTTGGGGCATATATATTTAGGATTGAGAGTTCATCTTGGTGGATTTTTCCTTTGATGAATATGAAGTGTCCTTCCTTATATTTTTTGATGACTTTTAGTTGAAAATTGATTTTATTTGATATTAGAATGGCTATTCCTGTTTGCTTCTTCTGACCATTTGCTTGGAAAGTTGATTTCCACCCTTTCACTCTGAGGTAGTGTCTGTCTTTGTCTCTGAGGTGTGTTTCCTGTAGGCAGCAGAATGCAGGGTCCTCATTGCGTATCCAGTTTGTTAATCTTTGCCTTTTTATTGGGGAGTTGAGACCATTGATGTTGAGAGATATTAAGGAACAGTGATTATTGCTTCCTGTTACTTTCATATTTGGATGTGAGGCTATGTTTGTGTGCTTTTCTTCTCTTTGTTTTGTTTTCAAGATGATTAGTTTCTTGCTTTTTCTAGGGTGTAGCTTGCCTCCTTATGTTGGGCTTTACCATTTATTATCCTTTGTACTGCTGGATTTGTAGAAAGATATTGTGTAAATTTGGTTTTGTCATGGAATATCTTGGTTTCTCCATCTATGTTAATTGAGAGTTTTGCAGGATACAGTAACCTGGGCTGGAATTTGTGTTCTCTTAGGGTCTGTATGACATCTGTCCAGGATCTTCTGGCTTTCATAGTCTCTGGCAAAAAGGCTGGTGTGATTCTGATAGGTCTGCCTTTATATGTTACTTGACGTTTTTCCCTTACTGCTTTTAATATTCTTTCTTTATTTTGTGCATTTGGTGTTTTGACTATTATGTGACGGGAGGTGTTTCTTTTCTGGTCCAATCTATTTGGAGTTCTGTAGGCTTCTTGTATGCCTATGGGTATCTCTTTTTTTAGGTTAGGGAAGTTTTCTTCTATGATTTTGTTGAAGATAGTTACTGGTCCTTTGAGCTGGGAGTCTTCACTCTCTTCTATACCTATTATCCTTAGGTTTGATCTTCTCATTGAGTCCTGGATTTCCTGTATCTTTTGGACCAGTAGCTTTTTCCGCTTTACATTATCTTTGACAGTTGAGTCGATGATTTCTATGGAATCTTCTGCTCCTGAGATTCTCTCTTCTATCTCTTGTATTCTGTTGGTGATACTTGTATCTACGGCTCCTTGTCTCATCCTTTGGTTTTCTATATCCAGAGTTGTTTCCATGTGTTCTTTCTTGATTACTTCTATTTCCATTTTTAATTCCTTCATATGTTTATTTATGTTTTTCTGGAATTCTTTCAGGGATTTTATAATTCCTTTCTGTAGGCTTCTACTTGTTTATTTATGTTTTCTGTGTTTCTCTAAGGGAGTTCTTCATGTCTTTCTTGAAGTCCTCCAGCATCATGATCAGATATGATTTTGAAACTAGATCTTGCTTTTCTGGTGTGTTTGGATATTCTGTGTTTGCTTTGGTGGGAGAATTGGGCTCCGATGATGCCATGTAGTCTTGGTTTCTGTTGCTTGGGTTCCTGTGCTTGCCTCTCGCCATCAGATTATCTCCAGTGTTACTTTGTTCTGCCATATCTGACAGTGGCTAGACTGTCCTATAAGCGTGTGTGTCAGGAGTGGTGTAGATCTGTTTTCCTGTTTTCTTTCAGCCAGTTGTGGGGACAGAGTGTTCTGCTTTCGGGCGTGCAGTTTCTCCTATCTACAGGTCTTCAGCTGTTCCTGTGGGCCTGTGTCTTGAGTTCACCAGTCAGGTCACTTGGGTCTGGAAGGTTTGTCTTACCTGTGGTCCCGAGGCTCTGGTTTGCTCTTGGGGTGTTGCTTATGAGCTCTCCGCAGTGGCAGTAACCAGGAAGATCTGCGCCTCCCCTTCTGGGAGCTTCTGTGCACCAGGGTTCCAGATGGCATTTGGTGTTTTCCTCTGGAGTCAGAAATGTCGGTAGAGTGTAGTCTCTTCTGGTTTCCCAGGCGTGTCAGCTTCTCTGAAGGCCCAGCTCTCCCTCCCACGGGATTTGGGTGAAGAGAACTGTTTACCTGGTCGGTCCCTTTAGGTTCCAGCGGTGTCTCAGACACAGTGGATTTCCTGCTCCTGTGCCCTTATCCAAGGGAACCCAGAGGCAATATACAGTCTCCTCTTGTGCCAGGGATGTGGGCAGGGGTGGGCAGTGTTGGTGGTCTCCTCCGCTCTGCAGTCTCAGGAGTGCCCACCTGTCTCGGCAGTGAGGTCTCTCTCCCAC
This sequence comes from Rattus norvegicus, assembly GCF_021556685.1. Classification (NCBI taxonomy): domain Eukaryota; kingdom Metazoa; phylum Chordata; class Mammalia; order Rodentia; family Muridae; genus Rattus; species Rattus norvegicus. The sequence continues at coordinate 24,479,654 of NC_141546.1, forward strand.
GGGGTCTGGGAGTAGTGAGCTGGAGGCAGGGAGCGCGAGGTTGGGACTCCCGCTAAAAACCAGAAGTCAATAGCTATCTGTCTTATGTTAGACATATGCCCCAAGTGAGCATTTATTAAGATAAGTAATGTAAAACTGGGTTCAGCAAGATGGCTAAGCAGTTAGAGGTGCTTAGTGTCAGGACTGACAATTTGAATTCTATTCCTAGGATCTACACAGAGGGAGAAAATATTGACTACTGCAGGTAGTTATGACTGTTCCTTGCATGCTGTGGGATATACTCCCTTCATCCTCACAAAATATAACAAAAACTTTAAAAAGAAAATTATATAGTAAAGCTACTGTATAATAATGATTTATAATAATGGAAAGTTTATAGCTTTTTTCTATTAGTTGGCACTTACTTTACTTGATTTAGTTTATGATTCTAGTGATCAATGTATCAAATCTCATGAACACACTTTGGTGATTTTTATGTGCTATACACTTTATATTCTGTATTAAAACTCATACAGATATTCTATTGTCTTAAATGCACAAAGCATATTGAAACCCCAGTTCTCATGAGAGAATTTCAAATTCATTTGTCAAAATTGATCATAATGGAGACAGAATTTTTCCAAATTATTTTATTACCAAACTTCTACTTTATTTTGGGTGTAAATGATATTTGTTTAAAATCATTTGATTCATGAGTGGCATGTGTTTTTGTTCTGACTGCTGTCACACAGTAGCACTGGGTTGTGGAAAGCAGAAACTCTCCCAGTTCCAGATGTGGACACTTCTGGTGTGACATTCCTTCCTGCTACACACTGTGCATTTTCACTATATTGTCCATTCTGGAGACTAGATGAGAGGGCTAAGGCCATTCTATAAAGACATGGACACCATTCCTGGCTTCCAATCTTAAGACCATTTTAATTACCTCTGTCACATCTTTTAGTGGTAACACAATGGTGTAATTTGAATTCAAATTTCCCAATTTGAGTTGGGAAGATATATGATGTAATCTGTTGGTTGTTGGTTGTTCTTTACACTATGGTAACTTTTAAACTATTGAAATAATTTCAAAAATATATGTTGCATACACACACACACACACACACACACACACACACACACACACACATTTTTGATCCAGATCTCATCTCTATTAACATTACCTTCTAGATAGTTACAAACAATAAGATTTCATATAGAGAATATTATACATAAATAAAATTTCAATATATCATGACTATTAGAAGCTTAACTTCCTTATTGTCACTCATTGTACATTTAAAAAGAAAACATCTTTTCAAAAATGGTTCTAGCATCCTACTTCTACAAAATCATGGTTATGCATTTTTTTAAACTAAGGGGTATTATTTGGGGCATAAATGGGTCAATTGAAACAGTGGTTATTTGTTTTTCCAAAGAATACCAAAAAATTTGGCTAAATGTTTAGTTGTAATAACTTTCCTTAATGTCACTTTTTATTTCTTGTCATCAGTTAAGTCCAAGTTCACCACAATAAAAACCTAAGCAACAAACTATCAATAATATTTACTACATTGTCTTTATTGTCTTGGGGTTTCTAAGACAAATGCAAAATCTTTGGTGTCTCACTCTCTTCTGTAACTTTGAAAAATGTCAGTAGACAAGAGCTACGGCCTAGAATGTAATTTCCAGTGCCTTTGTCTGAGGTGAATTGTCATTTGTCTAGTGAGCAAATTCTCAGACAAGAATAGATCTTCTTCCACATATAGTTTTTTTATTATATTTTATCTAAGCTGGAGTATGTTACTTCAGATAAATCAAATGTTACTATTTTAACTTACTTCAGTAATGGGTTCACATTTATTTCTGCTTGTGTTGAGCTTAATATCATGATTCTTTTAGCTAAATTCTCCATAGGCCACTTTCCTCATCCTGTGATACTGAGAGCCAACAGCATCCTTAAAAACTGTGTGGGAGCATCCTGCCAACTAGATGGTGAGAAGGAGGTATGAGAGAATAATGAAAATGATGATGACTGCAGTAACAGCAGCAGCAATGACAGGCATCATTTGAAACAGACTATATTGTACTTTTATGTTATATTAAACTATGAGATATGGTGATTCTCTTTACCTCTTATCCTTTTCCCTTTACTGGAAGCACTGGGAGCTCATATGTGTTGTGGCTTTTCAAATATGGTTTTAAAAATGTGGAATAAAGTCAGTTGAGTGATTTCAATGAAGCTATCTGAAAGGAGATGCTTTTCTACAAATCTTTCACAAAATCTGTGATGGCTGTAAAGCCAGCACAACACATTCAGGCAGAGATGATTCTCGACAGTAATTTTCCCGTCTTAAAAGATAAATAAAAATGTCTTCTGATATCTGGATCCTTTGTACTTGCTCTATCTTAGATACATAGTAGAAACAAAGATGTAAATTTGTGGTATGAATAAAAGAAATATGTGTAACAAAGCATGTATGATTAAAGAACACAGGAACAATTATACATCATGAAAAAGAATAGAGATGAGAGTTTTGGGTAGGAATGCAAGAATATCCCCAATTGGCAAATAAGTGAAGCAAAAATGAGAACTTGGCTACAGGACGCTGTTTTAGCATTTAGCTGTATGAGGGAAAACTACCAAGAATGGCTCATGGTTGAAGTTATAGACTGTGATCATATATATTGTAGTATATAGTGAGTCCCTAAAAGGTTAGTTGTACTTGTGAGAGCCACCAAAGTGACAGGGCCAGTCTGTGTGTAGGGGTGGATAGAAAGGGCTAGTACTCCAGCAAGGAAAAGAAAATAGGGCATGACAGAAAACATAGGATATTAGCAGAAGAGATAAAATCAGATAGATTCTAAGACAGTTAAGGACTTGGAAGTGGGACATGTACCAGATATTCTTTTCATAATGTTGTAATAGTAAAACCATGCCTCCTCTGATTCATCAAACTTCAGGAAAAGACATCAGGTTAAAACAAAAATGGCTCTATATCTGTGTTAAAATCTATACTTGATCAAATTAAAATGACAGATAATGTAGGAAACTTTGGGAATTTAGGAGTGGTGTTCATGCCTTGCCAATTGTAGAATATAGGGCAGGGTGCTTAGTAGAGAGGAAATGAAAAAGGAGCTAATTTTGTGTGCTTGGGGTCTGGTTTGTCTCCTTAAGTTAAATAGAGTGGCTAGACTCTTGCTCTTATTTTCCTCAATTTCCAGCCTTTCCACGGGGTTGGAAACATTTTATATGTATGCATGTAGGCATTCATAATTTTCCACATCAATCCTGTGACAAATCTTTGTATTTTCAGTAGAATATTTTTAATACAAAAAGCATGGAGTAAAAATTGATTGCATAATTCATACAGCATGTCAGTTAATGATACATGAGCATGATACAGATGGTGCCTCACCTGCTTAACACATTTTGATTATGATATATTGTCATGAATCATCAGCAACAGTTACATTCTGCCATGCAATACCAATATTTCTCTAGCTTAGGTAATTGGTTCTTTCCAGGTTTCCAGAAGCTTAATATTGTTGAAAAATCTTGACAGTGAATTTTAATAAAGCATGATCATCTTATATTTTCTTAAATTTATTAAAAAAATATTTCAATTTCTTTTTTACTTGGTCTACAGTAATCATATTATGTCATTTTTGGTTGAATAGATAAAACGTTTGTCAATGAGTATGAACTTTTCCTTATAAGCCTAGAAATAGGAACTTTGCTTTTCATTGTTTTCTTCTACCATTTTGTTTATTTGAACAGTGGATTTTAAAGATTCTTTTGAATTATTTCACACACACACATACACACAATATAGAGAATACTTTAACAGATTGTATCTAACACTCAGATAATGAAATAATCTAGTCACAAAAACAATTGATACCCTCCTACCTCTACTACATGTTCTAACTCACCCAATGGACATCTTATTGTACATTTAATGTTTATTAGTTCATGAATGAGTTTGTTTGAATGAGAATGACCCCCATGTGCTAATGTTTTTAAATATTTAGTCACCAGCAAATGGATCTGTTTGAGAAGGATTACAAGAATTAGGATGTGTTGCTTTATGTATAAGGAATCCTTCAAGGCTCTCAATGTTCAGGTTAGTCCCAGTCTCTGTCTCTGTGTCTCTGTGTCTCTGTGTCTCTGTGTCTCTGTGCCTCTCTCTCTCTCTCTCTTTCTGTCTCTCTCTGTGTCTCTCTGTCTCTCTCTGTCTCTCTCTCTCTCTCTGTCTACCTACTTCCTCTAGATTAAGGCATCATGCCTGCCTACCTCGCACCAGCTCCATAACATAATAATATGGACATTAACCTCTAAATCTCTAAGCAACACCCCAATTAAGTGTGTTTTTTATATGTGGCCTTAGTCTTGATGTCTCTTCACAGCAATAGAAAAGCAATGAAGGCAATGAATGACCTCATATGAGATTCAATAAATAACTGTATACTTTATTTTTTAAATTTATATAAGATAAAATATAGTTACATATTTTTCCGAGTCTTCATTTTTTTATACATAACCTTTGAGATCTACCTGTTAGTATTAGCTCATTAGTTTCAACTACTAGTGTAACATTTTTTAATATACTACTATTTTTTCTTTGTACATATTGACACACACACACAGAGATAGAGAGACAGAGAGACAGAGACAGAGAGACAGAGAGAGAGACACAGGATCTGACACACAGGACTATGTCATTATCATTTATTTATTTTAAAATTTCACACAATACATGTTGGTCACATCCTTTAACTTCTCCATAGACATCCAAGAGTCCATTCCTCTTTATCTACTCAACTTCGCATTTTTCTTTCACTTAAAAGGAAAAAGTCAACACACATATCACGCACATGCACGTGCACGCGCATGCACATACACACACACACAGAGTCCAGAACAGAACAACAGCAATAAGTAAAAAATCATGAAGTTTGTTTTATGTCCAACTACTCCATGGTATGGGGCCTCTCCTGAACTATGGTTAATATACCCAATGATGCTTCATGGAAAATATAATTCTTAAGTATCAGTAGGCATAAGTTGACCTGGAATGAGACTTGTGCTCACCTTTTCTTCTTCATGTTGGGATTATTACTTGCTTGAATTTGTGTAGGTTTTGTGTATGATGTCACAGTCTGTGAGTTTCTCTGTGTTGTTAGATCTGGGTAACACTTATCCTTTGGAGTCATCCATCACCTCTGGTTCTTAGATCTTTCTGTGTTCTCTTCTGTATTGATCCTGAACCTTCAGGGTAGAGGTGTGTGTGATACAGACATTCCACTTACTCTTTGCATGTTCTAAAGTCTATTGTTTTCTGGTTATGGAAATTATCACATTAATTACCATCTGTTATAAGAAGAAGCTTTTCTGATGTGGTTAAAGTGAGACTCTGACCTATCAATATATCAGTATGTCACTTTCAGTTATTATACTCCTCAAGAAGAATAATAGTAATAGCTTTTCTCATAGGGTTCACACAGTATAATTAACAATGCCATGTAAGAATTCCAGCTCACAAACAAGGCTTTATATCCAAGCAAAAGGTTATTGGTTACTCACATAACACTTGTGCCACCACTGATATATCTTTCAAATAGGTCACTTTTATAGTACCTGAAGTCTTACATTATTTTCCAAAAAATGAATTATAAATTCATTTAAAACAGGTTATTAAGTACTTAACAATGACCGAAGTGCAGATGCTTCTTCAGCCTTTCTTAGAAGGGGAGACAAAAATATCCATAGGAGACAAAGTTTGGAATAGAGACTAAAATAAAGGCCATTTAGAGACTGCCTCACCTAGGGATTTAGCCCGTATACATACAGCCATCAAACCCAGACAATATCACTGATGCCAAGAAGTGCATGCTGTCAGGAGCTTGATGTAGCTGTCTCCTGAGAGTATCTCCCACAATATGGCAAATACAGAGAAGCAAATTGGCAGCCAACTATTGAACTAAGAATGGACGTTCGAGGAGTTAGAGAAAGGATTGAAGGAGCTGAAGGGGCTTTCAACCCGTAAGAACAACAATACCAACAAACCCGATCTCCTAAGGACTAAACCACCATCCATAGAGTACACATGGACAGACTCTAGGCTCCAGTTGCATATGTAGTAGAGGACAGACTTGTTGGGCATCAGTGAGAGAAGTCCTTGGTCCTGCCATGGCTGGACCCCACAGTATAGGGGAATGTCGGGATGAGAAGGCAGGAAGGGTTGGTGAATGGGTGGGGGAACACCCTCATAAAAGAAGGGGTGAGGGGATGGGATAGGGGGTTTGTGGGATGATGTCATCATATAGGTGATGCAGGTACAGGATAGAATGAGACCTGTCATTGGATGAGAAGGAAGGATGGGCAGGAGAAAAGTTTGAAGGAAGAGGAGGAGACAGAACCCAAGAGAGGAGGAGACAATGGAGAAGCCACGGAACCACATGGAAGCTGATGTTAAGAGTCCACACTGTAACTTTACAGGTTGACATGAATGTTCTTAAGGGATGGATGTGAACAGGGCTTTGTATGTCTAGGTGGAAAATTATATCTTATCAATTGGGTCAAAGATTATTGTGTTATGTGTTCTTTCATTTAGTAATTTAAGTGTAAGAAAGTGTGGGGCAGCTAGAGACACTGGGCCGCCACGGAATTTTAGCCACCACAGAATTGGGATGTGTGCTTCTGGCAAGATATCTACCAGGTATCTTGGGCCACTACAGTTCCTGATCTAGTGAGGGATGAAAAACAGCATTTTTATTTTTATAATTTTACAAACGAGGTTTATGGTGGGAAACTGGGAAAAGGTCTAACACTTGAAATGTAAATAAATAACAAAATTTTCAATAAAAAAAAGAGAAAAAGTACTTAACCATGCTCTTATTGTGTTGTAATTCTCCTGCTATAATAGTCAAGCATTAAACTTAAAATTTAAAGGAATTATTTCCTCTAGCCATCTGTTGATAATTATTTAACAAATTTATAGTCTTTTCAGGTAAAAGATAAAATTCTAGCATACTCTAACAGATTATAAATGATACTGCCTAGCCTTTTTTTTTGTCTCCTTATTATCCTGTCCTAGTAAATATTGTACTAAAAAGAATATATGTGAAATTAGTATACTGAGAGAATAAAAGGGTAGAGTCCTCACAAGGATTATTCTCTTTTTTATTGGATTTTTTTCTTATTTACATTTTAAATGTTATGCCCTTTCATGGTTTCCCAAACATAAGCCCCCTATCACATCCCTCTTCCCTTCTTCTATAAGGGTGTTCTCCTCCCCCATCAAACCCCCCTTCCTGACCCCGACATTCCTCTACACTGGGGGTCCAACATTGGCAGGAACAAGGGCTTCTCCTTCCATTGGTGCCTAACAAGGCCATCCTTTGCTACATATGCAGTTGTAACCATGGGTTAGTGCATGTGTTTGGTGTTTTCCTCTGGAGTCAGAAATGTGGGCAGAATGTAGTCTCTTCTGGCTTCCCAGGCATTTCTGCCTCTATGAAGGTTTAGGTCTCCCTCCCACGGAATTTGGGTGCAGAGAACTGTTGATCTGGTCTCTTCAGGTTCGGGTGGTGTCTCGGGCGCAGGGGATCTGCAGCTCCAGTGCCCCTATCTACCAGTTCCCAGAGGCCGTATACAGTTTCCTCTTGGCCTGGGGATGTGGGCAGGGGTGGGCAGTTTTGGTGGTCTCTTCTGCTCTGCAGTCTCATGACTGCCCACCTGTCCGGGTGGTGAGCTCTCTCTCCCATGGGCTTTGGGAGCAGTGAGCTGTGGGCGGGGATCAGCGATGTTGGGAATCCAGCTAAAAACCGGAAATGTCCGGTCCTAGAGGAATTTTGCCTCTGTGTGTCCTGAGACCACCAGTCAAGGTCGCTTGGAGCAGAAAAGTTGGTCTTACCTGTGGTCCCGAGGCTCAAGTTTGCTCGTGGGTGTTGCTTTTGACCTCTCCATGAGGGCAGCCACCAAGAGAACCTGCGTCACCTTTTCAGGGAGCCCCCATGCACCAGGGTCCCTGATGGCGTTTTTCGTCATTTTTTAAATAGCTGAGTAGTACTCCATTGTGTGAATGTGCTACCTTTTCTGTATTCATTCCTCTGTTGAAGGACATCTGGACTCTTTTAGTTCTGGTCATTATAAATGAAGCTGCTATGTTGGAGAATCTTTTGGGTATAAACACAGGAGCGGTACAGTTTGGTCCTCAGGTAGTACTATGTCCAATTTTTCTGAATAATCACCAGACTGATTTCCAGAGTGGTTGTACCAGCTTACAATCCCATCAAAAATGGAGGCTTGTTCCTATTTCTCACCATCCTTGCTGGCATCTACTGTCACCTGAGTTTTTGATCTTAGCCATTATGACTTGTATGAGGTAGTATCTCAGAGTTGTTTTGATTTGTGTCTACCTGATGACTAAGGATGTTGAACATTTGTTTAGGTGCTTCTCAGCCATTTGTTATTCCTCAGTTGAAAATTCTTTGTTTTGCTCTGTAACCCAGTTTTTAAACTGGATTATTTGATTCTCCAGAGCCTAACTTCTTGTTTTATTTGTATATATTAGATATTAGCTCTCTGTCAGATGTAGGATTGGTTGCTAAAGGCCTTTTCCCAGCACGGTGCTTGCTGTCTTGTGTTATTGACAGTGTCTTAAGCCTTACAGAAGCTTTGAAATTTTATGAGGTCCCATTTTTTGATTCTTGATCTCAAAGCATAAGCCATTGGTGTTCTGTTCAGGGAAATTTGCCCTGTGCCTATGTGTTCAATGCTTTTCGTCACTTTGTCTTCTATTAGTTTCAGTCTATTTGGTTTTATATGGAGCTCTTTAATCCACATGTACTTGAGCTGTGTACAAGGAGATAAAAATGGATCAATTTGCATTTTTCTACATGCTGACCTCAAGTTCAGCCAGCATGATTTTTTGAAAATGCTGCCTTTATTCATTGGATCGTTTTAGCTCCATTGTCAAAGATCAAGGGACCACAGGTGTGTGGGTTCATTTCTGGGTCTTGATTTCTATTCCATTGATTTACCTGCCTGTGTCTATACCCGTACCATGCAGTTTTTATTGTGATTGTTCTGTAATGCAGCTTGAGGTCAGAGATGGTGACTTGCTAGAAGTTCCTTTGTTGTTGAGAATAGTTTTCACTATCCTGGGTGTTTTGCTTTTCCAAATAAATCTGCAAATTGCTCTTTCAAATTCTATGAAAAATTGAGATGGAATTTTGATGGGGATTTCATTGAATCTGTAGATTACTTTTGGCAAGATGGCTATTTTACTATATTAATCCTGCCAATCTATAAGCTTGGGAGATCTTTCCATCTTCTGAGATTTTCTTAATTTCTTTCTTCATAGACGGGAAATTCTTGTCATACAGATCATTCACTTACTTTGTTAGAGTCACACCAATGTATTTTATATTATTTGTGACTACTGTAAAGTGTGCCATCTATGTAATTTCTTTCTCAGTCTGTTTATCCTTTGAGTAGATGAAGGCTACTTATCAGTTTGAGTTATTTTTATACCCAGCCACTTTGCTGCAGTTGTTTATCAGCTGTAGGAGCTCACTAGTGGAACTTTTGGGGTCACTTAAGTATACTATCATATCATCTACAAAGAGTGATATTTTGACTTTGTTGTGGTTTGTCCAGAAAAAGACAAATTATAAAAATAGTTGACTGATAAACTCTGCCAAGACAGAGTGATCAGCCCTTCAAAATCTACATTTTAAGAGTCTGTCAGTTGATTTTGGGCCAGAAGGCTGAAGACTTATGCTCACATGTTGCTAATAGGGGACTGTGCTAGTAGAGATTTGTCTCTACAACCTCTCAGTTCTGGTAGGCTTTCTTTGTGTATAGATATTTGGTCATTCCCAGATTTTTGACGCGGTTGAAGACGTTAAATAGCCTATCAGGCTGTTTAACTCTAAATATATATATTTTACTGGATATTTATCAGATAGTATACAAGCTAGCCAAGATATAGATTTTAAGCCTTTCTTAAGCTGGAATGGAATGGAATGTTCTGTTTAACTGATATAGTGATGGACTGGGTGTTGAGTATATCATATGCTTTATAAATCGTAGAATGGTAACTGTACTCAATATATAAATGAAAAGGCTTTTTAACTGGACAAAAAGGATGAAATGTTGAGGTTTGCCCTGAAGTTACTGTATTTTGATGCTAATTCCACTGCCCCAAGGACAGCTGCCTAGTCAAGGACTCAGAACTCAGGTGACTTCACCAGAACCACCTCTCCATTGAATTTGTAAAGTACTGGTGAGGGGCAGGTACAGGATAGAAGGAGGCCTGTCATTGGAGGAGAAGGAAGGATGGGCGGGAGAGAAGTTTGAAGGAAGAGGAGGAGACTAAGGGAGAGAGGAAGAGACAGGAGGGAGAGAGGGGAGAAGCCATGGCAGGACAAGATGGCACATGATATTAAGATTCTGCTCTGTGTATTTACAGGTTGTTATTAATGTTCTCAAGGGATGGATAGTACTGGGCTTTGTATGTTTAAGTGGTCAATTATATCTTACCAATTGGATCTAAGATTATTGTGTTGTGTGTTCCTTTATGTGAGGGTTTGAGTGTAGGAAAGTGTGCGGCTGGGCTGTGTTTCCGCCAAGATATCTAGCAGATATCTTGGGACACCAAGGTGTAGACCCAGTGAGGTAAAAGACAAGTTACTTTTTTATTTTTATAATTTTACAACAACAGACTTCTATAAAATTTGTATTTCTTTTTTATTGTCTAATTGCTCTGGATAGGATTTCAAGTACTATATTAAATATGCAGGGAGAGAGTGGGCAGCCTTGTCTAGTCCTTGATTTTATCAGGATTGCTTAAAGTTTCTCTCCATTTAGCTTGATGTTGGCTACTGGTTTGCTGCATATTTATTTTACTATCTTTAGGAAAGGGGCCTTGAATTCCTGATCTTTCCAGGACTTTTATCTTGAGAGGGTGTTAAATTTTGTCAAATGCATTCTCAGCATCTAATGAGATGATCATGTGGTTTTTTCTTTGAGTGTTTTTGTATAGTGAATCATGTTGATGGATTTCCGTATATTGAACCATTCCTACATAGCTGGGTAAAGTCTACTTGATCATGATGTATGATTGTTTTGATGTGTTCTACAAGAACTTTATTGAGTATTTTTCCATTGATATTCATGAGGGAAATTGTTATGAAGTCTTATTTCTTTGTAGGGTCTTAGTGTAGTTTAGGTACAAGCGCAATTGTGGTTTCATAGAAGGAATTAGATAGTACTTCTTCTGTTTCTATTTTATGGAATTGTTTGAATAATATTGGTATTAGGTCTTCTATGAAGGTCTGATAGAATTCTGCACTAAATCCATCTGGCCCTGGGCTTTTTTGGTTGGGAGACTTTTAATGACTGCTTCTATTTCTTTAGTAGTTATGGAGTTGTTTAAATGGTTTATCGGTTCCTTATTTAACTTTGATACCTGGTATTTATCTAGAAAATTGTCAATTTCATCCAGATTTCTAGTTCTGTTGAATATAGGCTTTTGTAGTAGAACCTGATGATATTTTGAATTTCCTCAGATTCTGCTGTCATGTCCCCCTTATTATTTCTGATTTTGTTAATTTGGAGACACTCTCTGTGCCCTCTGGTTTGTCTGGATAAGGGTTTATCCATCTTATTGATTTTCTCAATTAACCAGCTCCTGGTTTCTTTGTATTGTTCCTTTTGTTTCTACTTTGTTCATTTAAGCTCTGAGTTTGATTATTTCATGCCCTCTATTCCTCTTGTGTACATTTGCTTCTTTGTATTCTAGAACTTTCAGGTGTGTTGTCAAGCAGTTAGTGTATGCTCTCTCCAGTTTCTTTTTTTTTTTTTTTTTTTTTTTTTTTATGCAGTTGCTAATGGTTTTCATTCTTTTTTTTTTTTTTTTTTACTTTTTTTTTTTTTTTTATTAACTTGAGTATTTCTTATATACATTTCGAGTGTTATTCCCTTTCCCGGTTTCCGGGCAAACATCCCCCTCCCCCCTCCCCTTCCTTATGGGTGTTCCCCTCCCAACCCTCCCACCATTGCCGCCCTCCCCCCATAGACTAGTTCACTGGGGGTTCAGTCTTAGCAGGACCCAGGGCTTCCCCTTCCACTGGTGCTCTTACTAGGATATTCATTGCTACCTATGGGGTCAGAGTCCAGGGTCAGTCCATGTATAGTCTTTAGGTAGTGGCTTAGTCCCTGGAAGCTCTGGTTGCTTGGCATTGTTGTACTTTTGGGGTCTCGAGCCCCTTCAAGCTCTTCCAGTTCTTTCTCTGATTCCTTCAATAGGGGACCTATTCTCAGTTCAGTGGTTTGCTGCTGGCATTCGCCTCTGTATTTGCTGTATTCTGTCTGTGTCTCTCAGGAGCGATCTACATCCGGCTCCTGTCGGTCTGCACTTCTTTGCTTCATCCATCTAGTCCAATTGGGTGGCTGTATATGTATGGGCCAAATGTGGGACAGGCTCTGAATGGGTGTTCCTTCAGTCTCTGTTTTAATCTTTGCCTCTCCCTTCCCTGCCAAGGGTATTCTTTTTCCTCATTTAAAGAAGGAGTGAAGCATTCACATTTTGATCATCCGTCTTGAGTTTCGTTTGTTCTAGGGATCTAGGGTAATTCAAGCATTTGGGCTAATAGCCACTTATCAATGAGTGCATACCATGTATGTCTTTCTGTGATTGGGTTAGTTCACTCAGGATGATATTTTCCAGTTCCAACCATTTGCCTACGAATTTCATAAACTCGTTGTTTTTGATAGCTGAGTAGTATTCCATTGTGTAGATGTACCACATTTTCTGTATCCATTCCTCTGTTGAAGGGCATCTGGGTTCTTTCCATTTTCTGGCTATTATAAATAAGGCTGCGATGAACATAGTGGAGCACGTGTCTCTTTTATATGTTGAGGCATCTTTTGGGTATATGCCCAAGAGAGGTATAGCTGGATCCTCAGGCAGTTCAATGTCCAATTTTCTGAGGAACCTCCAGACTGATTTCCAGAATGGTTTTACCAGTCTGCAATCCCACCAACAATGGAGGAGTGTTCCTCTTTCTCCACAACCTCGCCAGCATCTGCTGTCACCTGAGTTTTTGATCTTAGCCATTCTCACTGGTGTGAGGTGAAATCTCAGGGTTGTTTTGATTTGCATTTCCCTTATGACTAAAGATGTTGAACATTTCTTTAGGTGTTTCTCAGCCATTCGGCATTCCTCAGCTGTGAATTCTTTGTTTAGCTCTGAACCCCATTTTTTAATAGGGTTATTTGTTTCCCTGCGGTCTAACTTCTTGAGTTCTTTGTATATTTTGGATATAAGGCCTCTATCTGTTGTAGGGTTGGTAAAGATCTTTTCCCAATCTGTTGGTTGCCGTTTTGTCCTAACCACAGTGTCCTTTGCCTTACAGAAGCTTTGCAGTTTTATGAGATCCCATTTGTCAATTCTTGATCTTAGAGCATAAGCCATTGGTGTTTTGTTCAGGAAATTTTTTCCAGTGCCCATGTGTTCCAGATGCTTCCCTAGTTTTTCTTCTATTAGTTTGAGTGTGTCTGGTTTGATGTGGAGGTCCTTGATCCACTTGGACTTAAGCTTTGTACAGGGTGATAAGCATGGATCGATCTGCATTCTTCTACATGTTGCCCTCCAGTTGAACCAGCACCATTTGCTGAAAATGCTATCTTTTTTCCATTGGATGGTTTTGGCTCCTTTGTCAAAAATCAAGTGACCATAGGTGTGTGGGTTCATTTCTGGGTCTTCAATTCTATTCCATTGGTCTATCTGTCTGTCTCTGTACCAATACCATGCAGTTTTTATCACTATTGCTCTGTAATACTGCTTGAGTTCAGGGATAGTGATTCCCCCTGAAGTCCTTTTATTGTTGAGGATAGGTTTAGCTATCCTGGGTTTTTTGTTATTCCAGATGAATTTGCAAATTGTTCTGTCTAACTCTTTGAAGAATTGGATTGGTATTTTGATGGGGATTGCATTGAATCTGTAGATTGCTTTTGGTAAAATGGCCATTTTTACTATATTAATCCTGCCAATCCATGAGCATGGGAGATCTTTCCATCTTCTGAGGTCTTCTTCAATTTCTTTCCTCAGTGTCTTGAAGTTCTTATTGTACAGATCTTTTACTTGCTTGGTTAAAGTCACACCGAGGTACTTTATATTATTTGGGTCTATTATGAAGGGTGTCGTTTCCCTAATTTCTTTCTCGGCTTGTTTCTCTTTTGTATAGAGGAAGGCAACTGATTTATTTGAGTTAATTTTATACCCAGCCACTTTGCTGAAGTTGTTTATCAGCTTTAGTAGTTCTCTGGTGGAACTTTTGGGATCACTTAAATATACTATCATATCATCTGCAAATAGTGATATTTTGACCTCTTCTTTTCCGATCTGTATCCCTTTGATCTCCTTTTGTTGTCTGATTGCTCTGGCTAGAACTTCAAGAACTATATTGAATAAGTAGGGAGAGAGTGGGCAGCCTTGTCTAGTCCCTGATTTTAGTGGGATTGCTTCAAGTTTCTCTCCATTTAGTTTAATGTTAGCAACTGGTTTGCTGTATATGGCTTTTACTATGTTTAGGTATGGGCCTTGAATTCCTATTCTTTCCAGGACTTTTATCATGAAGGGGTGTTGAATTTTGTCAAATGCTTTCTCAGCATCTAATGAAATGATCATGTGGTTCTGTTCTTTCAGTTTGTTTATATAATGGATCACGTTGATGGTTTTCCGTATATTAAACCATCCCTGCATGCCTGGGATGAAGCCTACTTGATCATGGTGGATGATTGTTTTGATGTGCTCTTGAATTCGGTTTGCCAGAATTTTATTGAGTATTTTTGCGTCGATATTCATAAGGGAAATTGGTCTGAAGTTCTCTTTCTTTGTTGTGTCTTTGTGTGGTTTAGGTATAAGAGTAATTGTAGATTCGTAGAAGGAATTCGGTAGGGCTCCATCTGTTTCAATTTTGTGGAATAGTTTGGATAATATTGGTATGAGGTCTTCTATGAAGGTTTGATAGAATTCTGCACTAAACCCATCTGGACCTGGGCTCTTTTTGGTTGGGAGACCTTTAATGACTGCTTCTATTTCCTTAGGAGTTATGGGGTTGTTTAACTGGTTTATCTGTTCCTGATTTAACTTTGATACCTGGTATCTGTCTAGGAAATTGTCCATTTCCTGAAGATTTTCAAATTTTGTTGAATATAGGTTTTTATAGTAAGATCTGATGATTTTTTGAATTTCCTCTGAATCTGTAGTTATGTCTCCCTTTTCATTTCTGATTTTGTTAATTTGGACGCACTCTCTGTGTCCTCTCGTTAGTCTGGCTAAGGGTTTATCTATCTTGTTGATTTTCTCAAAGAACCAACTTTTGGTCCTGTTGATTCTTTCTATGGTCCTTTTTGTTTCTACTTGGTTGATTTCAGCTCTGAGTTTGATTATTTCCTGCCTTCTACTCCTCCTGGGTGTATTTGCTTCTTTTTGTTCTAGAGCTTTTAGGTGTGCTGTCAAGCTGCTGACATATGCTCTTTCCTGTTTCTTTCTGCAGGCACTCAGCGCTATGAGTTTTCCTCTTAGCACAGCTTTCATTGTGTCCCATAAGTTTGAGTATGTTGTATCTTCATTTTCATTAAATTCTAAAAAGTTTTTAATTTCTTTCTTTATTTCTTCCTTGACCAGGTTATCATTGAGTAGAGCATTGTTCAATTTCCAAGTATATGTGGGCATTCTTCCCTTATTGTTATTGAAGACCAGTTTTAGGCCGTGGTGGTCCGATAGCACGCATGGGATTATTTCTATCTTTCTGTACCTGTTGAGGCCCGTTTTTTGACCAATTATATGGTCAATTTTGGAGAAAGTACCATGAGGAGCTGAGAAGAAGGTATATCCTTTTGCTTTAGGATAGAATGTTCTATAAATATCCGTTAAGTCCATTTGGCTCATGACTTCTCTTAGTCTGTCGACATCACTGTTTAATTTCTGTTTCCATGATCTGTCCATTGATGAGAGTGGGGTGTTGAAATCTCCCACTATTATTGTGTGAGGTGCAATGTGTGTTTTGAGCTTTAGTAAGGTTTCTTTTACGTATGTAGGTGCCCTTGTATTTGGGGCATAGATATTTAGGATTGAGAGTTCATCTTGGTGGATTTTTCCTTTGATGAATATGAAGTGTCCTTCCTTATCTTTTTTGATGACTTTTAGTTGGAAATTGATTTTATTTGATATTAGAATGGCTACTCCAGCTTGCTTCTTCTGACCATTTGCTTGGAAAGTTGTTTTCCAGCCTTTCACTCTGAGGTAGTGTCTGTCTTTGTCTCTGAGGTGTGTTTCCTGTAGGCAGCAGAATGCAGGGTCCTCGTTGCGTATCCAGTTTGTTAATCTATGTCTTTTTATTGGGGAGTTGAGGCCATTGATATTGAGAGATATTAAGGAATAGTGATTATTGTTTCCCTTTATATTCATATTTGGATGTGAGGTTATGTTTGTGTGCTTTCATTCTCTTTGTTTTGTTGCCAAGACGATTAGTTTCTTGCTTCTTCTAGGGTATAGCTTGCCTCCTTATGTTGGGCTTTACCATTTATTATCCTTTGTAGTGCTGGATTTGTAGAAAGATATTGTGTAAATTTGGTTTTGTCATGGAATATCTTGGTTTCTCCATCTATGTTAATTGAGAGTTTTGCTGGATACAGTAACCTGGGCTGGCATTTGTGTTCTCTTAGGGTCTGTATGACATCAGTCCAGGATCTTCTGGCCTTCATAGTTTCTGGCGAGAAGTCTGGTGTGATTCTGATAGGTCTCCCTTTATATGTTACTTGACCTTTTTCCCTTACTGCTTTTAATATTCTTTCTTTATTTTGTGCGTTTGGTGTTTTGACAATTATGTGACGGGAGGTGTTTCTTTTCTGGTCCAATCTATTTGGAGTTCTGTAGGCTTCTTGTATGCCTATGGGTATCTCTTTTTTTAGGTTAGGGAAGTTTTCTTCTATGATTTTGTTGAAGATATTTACTGGTCCTTTGAGCTGGGAGTCTTCACTCTCTTCTATACCTATTATCCTTAGGTTTGATCTTCTCATTGAGTCCTGGATTTCCTGTATGTTTTGGACCAGTAGCCTTTTCTGCTTTACATTATCTTTGACAGTTGAGTCAATGATTTCTATGGAATCTTCTGCTCCTGAGATTCTCTCTTCCATCTCTTGTATTCTGTTGGTGAAGCTTGTATCTACAGCTCCTTGTCTCTTCTTTTGGTTTTCTATATCCAGGGTTGTTTCCATGTGTTCTTTCTTGATTGCTTCTATTTCCATTTTTAATTCCTTCATCTGTTTGATTGTGTTTTCCTGGAATTCTTTCAGGGATTTTTGCCATTCCTCTCTGTAGGCCTCTACTTGTTTATTAATGATTTCCTGTGTTTCCCTAAGTGTGTTCATGTCTTTCTTGAAGTCCTCCAGCATCATGATCAAATATGATTTTGAAATTAGATCTTGCTTTTCTGGTGTGTTTGGATATTCCATGTTTGTTTTGGCGGGAGAATTGGGCTCCGATGATGGCATGCAGTCTTGGTTTCTGTTGCTTGGGTTCCTGCGCTTGCCTCTCGCCATCAGATTATCTCTAGTGTTACTTTGTTCTGCTATTTCTGACAGTGGCTAGACTGACCTATAAGCCTGTGTGTCAGGAGTGCTGTAGACCTGTTTTCCTCTCTTTCAGTCAGTTATGGGGACAGTGTGTTCTGCTTTCTGGCGTGTAGTTTTTCCTCTCTACAGGTCTTCAGCTGTTCCTGTGGGCCTGTGTCTTGAGTTCACCAGGCAGCTTTCTTGCAGCAGAAAATTTGGTCTTACCTGTGGTCCCGAGGCTCAGGTTCGCTCGTGGGGTGCTGCCCAGGGGCTCTCTGCAGCGGCAGCAACCAGGAAGACCTGTGCCACCCCTTTCGGGAGCTTCAGTGCACCAGGGTTCCAGATGGTCTTTGGCTTTTTCCTCTGGCGTCCGAGATGTGTGTGCAGGGAGCAGTCTCTTCTGGTTTCCCAGGCTTGTCTGCCTCTCTGAAGGTTTAGCTCTCCCTCCCACGGGATTTGGGTGCAGAGAACTGTTTATCCGGTCTGTTTCTTTCAGGTTCCGGCGGTGTCTCAGGCGCAGAAGTCCTGCCGCTCCTGGGCCCTCCCCCACGGGAGCCCAGAGGCCTTATACAGTTTCCTCTTGGGCCAGGGATGTGGGCAGGGGTGAGCAGTGTTGGTGGTCTCTTCCGCTCTGCAGCCTCAGGAGTGCCCACCTGACCAGGCGGTTGGGTCTCTCTCTCACCGGGTCTGGGAGCAGAGAGCTGCTGCGGGCCGGGATCCGCGGGTGTGGGACTTCCGGTAAACACAGACCGTGCCTCCTAGAGAAATTCTGCTTCCGTGTCCCAAGCTCACCAGGCAGCTTTCTTGCAGCAGAAAATTTGGTCTTACCTGTGGTCCCGAGGCTCAGGTTCGCTCGTGGGGTGCTGCCCAGGGGCTCTCTGCAGTGGCAGCAACCAGGCAGACCTGTGCCGCCCCTTCCGGGAGCTTCAGTGCACCAGGGTTCCAGATGGTCTTTGGCTTTTTCCTCTGGCGTCCGAGATGTGTGTGCAGGGAGCAGTCTCTTCTGGTTTCCCAGGCTTGTCTGCCTCTCTGATGGTTTAGCTCTCCCTCCCACGGGATTTGGGTGCAGAGAACTGTTTATCCGGTCTGTTTCTTTCAGGTTCCGGCGGTGTCTCAGGCGCAGAAGTCCTGCCGCTCCTGGGCCCTCCCCCACGGGAGCCCAGAGGCCTTATACAGTTTCCTCTTGGGCCAGGGATGTGGGCAGGGGTGAGCAGTGTTGGTGGTCTCTTCCGCTCTGCAGCCTCAGGAGTGCCCACCTGACCAGGCGGTTGGGTCTCTCTCTCACCGGGTCTGGGACTCCAGTTTCTTTTTGGAGGCACTCAGAGCTATGTGTTTTCCTCTAGCACTGCCTTCATTGTATCCCATATGTTTTGGTATATTTTGCCTTGTTTTTTACTAAATTCTAAAAAGTCTTTGATTTCTTTCTTTAGTTCTTCCTTAACCAAGTTATCATGAGTAGAGTCTTGTTTAACTTCCATGTGTATGTGGCATTTCTGTTGTTTTAGTTGTTATTGAAGATCAGCCTTAGTGTATGGTGATCTAATAGGATACATGGGATTATTTCAACCTTCTTCTATCTGTTGAGGTCTGTTTTGTGATTGGTTATATGGTCAGTTTTAGAGAAGTACAAGGAGGTGATAGAAGAAGTTATATTCTTCTGTTTTAGGATGAAATATTCTATAGGTGTCTGTTAAATCTATTTGGTTCATTAGTTTCACTGTGCATCTGTTTAGTTTTTGTTTCCATGATCTATCCATTGCTAAGAGTTGGTGTTGAAGTCTCCCACTATTATTGTCTATGGGCCATTGTATGCTTTGAGCTTTATTAAATTTCTTTTATGAATGTGGCTGCCTTTGCCATTGAAGCATAGATGTTCAGAATTGATAGTTCATCTTTGGAGATTTTTCTTTTGATGAATATGGAGTGTCCTTCATTATCTTTTTTGATATCATTTGGTTGAAACTTGATTTTACTCAATATTAGAATGGCTACTCCACCTTTTTTCTTGGTACTTTTTCTTTGCTTGGAAAGTTTTTTCCCAGTCTTTCATTCTGAGGTAGTGTCTGTCTTTGTCACTGAGGTGTGTTTCATGTATGTAGCAAAATGCTAGGCCCTGTTTAATATCCAGTCTGTGAATTTATGTCTATTTGGGGAATTGAGTCCATTGATGCTAAGAGATATTAAAGAATAGTTATTATTGCTTCCTGTCATTTTTGTTTTTAGTGGTGGAATTATGTTCGTGTGGTTATCTTCTTTTTGGTTTCTTGAAAGATTACTTACTTATTTTTGTATTGTATAGTTACCTCCTTGTGTTGGAGTTTTCCATCTATTATCCTTAGTAGGGTTGGATTTTTTGAAAGATATTGTGTAAATTTGGTTTTGTCATGGAATATCTTGGTTTCTCCATATATGGCAATTGAGACTTTTGCTGGATATTGTAGCCTGGGCTGGCATTTGTAGTCTTTTATGGTCTGTATTATATCTGTCCAGGACCTTCTAGCTTTCATAGTCTGTTGAGAAGTCTGGTGTTATTCTGATAGGTCTACCTTTATATTTTAGTTGACATTTTTTCTCTTACTTCTTTTAATCCTTTAGGTTTGATCTCATTGTGTCCTGGATTTCCTGGATGTTTAGTGTTAGGAGATTTTCTCATTTTCCACTTTCTTTGACTATTGTTTCAATGTTTTCTATGGTATCTTCTTCCTGTGACATTCTTTTTTCTATTTCTTGTATTCTGTGGGTGATGCTTGGATCTATGACTCCTCCTCACTTTTTTAGGTTTTCTATCTCCTGAGTTGTCTGTCTTTGTGATTTCTTTATTGTTTCTATTTCCATTTTTAGATCTTGGATGATTTTGTTCAATTCCTTCATCTGTGGTTGTGTTTTCCTGTAACTCTTTAAGTGATTTTTGTTTTTCCTCTTTAAAGGCTTCTACTTATTTACCTGTGTTCTCCTGTATTTCTGTACAGACTTATTTATTTTCTTTTTAAAGACCTCTATTGTCGTCATCAGATGTACTTTTAAATCTAAACCTTGCTTTTCCTGTGTTTTGGGATATCCAGAACTTTGTGTTTTAAGAGAACTGAGTTATGATTATGCCAAGTAGTCTTTCTTCTTTTGCTTAGGTTCTTGTCCTTGCCTCTGGCCATCTGGTTATCTCTGATGTTATTTTGTCTTGCTTGTCCCTCCTGTGGACCTGTGAACCTGTATTCCTAGGAGTGAGAGCACACCAGGAGGCTAGCTGTCCCTGGGCAGGTTTTGGGTCCTGAGGGCTGTGAGAGAACCTTAGCTCTCTGGACAGATGGAACTTGGAAGGACCCTGTCCCAGGCTGCTTGGTAGTTCCTCATCCCTGTTGACTTTTGGCAGGTCTCTCTTGGGAAAGGTAGTATAATGAAAATGGGGTTTCACTTGTGAACTTAGGACTGAGAGCACTCGTTGGAGATCAGCTCTCTCAGGGCAGGTTTTTGGTATGGATGACTGTGTTACAGTCTCTGGATGCAGATCAGTAATTTTATTGATTTGACTTTCTTCTGAAATTCTTCTGTCATTACTAAGAAGGTATTTTATACCAACCCTATGTAATGCATCATTTAAAAAATATGTTGAGTACCTATTTGGTGAGTGTAGCATGCTTTTGATGATAAATCACATATATTCATTAAAACATAATTATTATTTCCTTAAAAATTATTAATCACTGTTATTATATGTAATCAGGATTAAGAGGCACTGGTTTATAATGAAATGTTATGGGATTTAGGGCCTGGTTTGAAATAAAGCCCATTAAGAAGGGCATTGGTTACTGTGTAAAGGTCCAGCTGCAGTTCAGGACGGCACACTTTAGTTACTTAGAGTAGGCCTTTATAAACATGCAGTTCATCTGAAAATCTAACAGAGAAATTTGCAACAAGTAAAAGCAAATATATAAACTGCATAGTAAGAAGAAAGCAAGATATAAGACTAGGCAGGGAGCCATCCTCACTTCTGTGTATAATTATGTTTTGATCCTGAACAAAGCTTTAGGGGGAAGGATTTTCATTTTGTTCACATTTCACTAAAGAAGAAAATAAGCGTGAACTTTCCTGGTGTTTGATGGACTTGATTTTAAGTTGAGATATACATGTCTCCACAACTTTCAATCTCTATGTCTGTTATAAAACCAATAAAGTTAAAGACAGCTACAAAGAACCATACATACAATAATAATGGCTGAATAAATTCTAATAAGCACCACAAAGACAGGAACTGGAAGTTTGCCACATGCTAGAGACATTTTTTCCTTCCCCCTCTCTAAAAGTATCTTTTGTGCTGATACCAATCACTTCCTTGTACTCATAAGCCAAATGTACACCTCTGGAATCCTGCTTATTTTTCTATACCATAAACAATATAAAAATTTTAAGTTTTCCTGTGTGACTTTGTCTAGATTACTATGTGAATGCAATGCCATTCTTTCTCCCAAATTCACTTCTTTAACATTAGATCATTTTCAGTGCTGGATCACCAAACAGTGTGTATTTTGCAGAATACCCCTGCAAACAAGGTTCTCATAAAAGTTTTCAATACATTTCTAATTTCAGATACTCATATTTGATCTTTTGGGCAAAACATGTGTAGCTGTATTTTTTTCACCAAAAGACATATAACATTTAGATTTTACTCTGTCATAAATACAATCTGTGCCTGGACATGTTAATTGCTACTAGGTTGATTAATGTTTCTGTGAGTGTTTAATGCTCACACATTAAACAAAGCTACAAACCTTGTGGTATAATACAGATTTTCAGTTCATGTTTCCAATATTGTCTTTTAAAATATTTTATATTAACACACCATTGCTGTACAAAGGATCCTATTATTCCAGGACACACATGTTAACAAAGTTAGAGTGTAACATGGGCATCCATTTTAAAAATCCATTCAATGTGCATATTTCAAATTAAGAACATTATGATTATATTATCATTAATGAATATTAACTAATTTCTATACATGACTCTATATTCCATTATAGTTTAGTATACTCTATCTACATCTATCTACTGTATGTTGATCATATCTCCACTACAATTTATAATTACTCATTTTGATCTTATTTTACTTTATTTCTATCAATTAATTATGTAGGTCATTTATATAGTGAATTTTTTGTACTTTTCTTGTCTAAAGCTTGTAGGAAAGTAGACAGTAGGAAGTGCTGCAATAGAAAATGTTTTTTGAATCATTGTATATTATTTGTATAATATCAATTCATTTAATTATTTTTATCTGTTTTTTCATTTATTTGTTTTGGGACTTGTACCCTAAGCAAGACTTGAACTTTTCCATGTAGTTGAGGACGACCTTGTGGTTCTGACCTTGCTACCTCTTTTAAAGAGTCTTGGGTGGACACAAGTTTACCCTGTTTAGTTTGGTGGAATTTCCCTTCTGCTTCATTATTTTTTCAATCTAAAAGGATCTTTTTGGATCCGTCCTAATAATGTCTTAGATAACATAATGTAAATAATTTTTAGTTGTGATATTAAAAAATGTATGTACTATGGAGCATAATAGAAAGGGCTTTTCTTCTTCTTCTTTTATTTTTTGAGAGTAGAATATAATTACTTATTTTCCCCCTTTCTTATTCCAAAGTTTCCCATGTGCCCCACTTTCTTCTCCTTCAAATTTATAATTTTGTTTTACACTGAATTTTGTTACAGACACACACACACACACACACACACACACACACACACACTCATTTTTTGAAGTACAACCTAGTCATACTTTTATATATGTTTTTGGGGCTGGCTGTTTGGTATTTGATAATGATTTCCCAAGGAAGATTCTTTCTCTCACTCAGCCTTCTGTGATTATCTGTAGTTGATAGTTTTCTGTTGTTTGTACAGGATTGAGCCTCTTGGTCATCCCAGGCCATTTTGGAATGTTTACTTTTGTTGCCCTTAAAAGAAAAAGTAAGGACAAATGTTTTAGTCTGACAAGTCATGACTTGTCATGCATAAAGCACTGTAGGCATGATCTTTACCTTTAAGCACACTAATTTTTACCTGTGGGATGCACATTGTTGCTACTTCTCTTTGTTGAACAATGATGTGTTTTGAATATATTCGAATTCTTTCATCCTCATTTTCAAGGCTTTGCCTTTGGAAATCTAATCAATGATAGTGTTTGCTTTTCTAAATAATTCTTTGGTTTACTTAAAATATAATCCTGGAACTATTCTTAAAATTTTGTTATTATATATATTTTTTGTGTCATGGTTTTTCAGTTGGAAGCAAACCTTGGCACCCATGGGACTAAGGTCTCAGGTGAGGAGATGACTCAGATTGTTCTATGGGGATGTCTGTGGAGAGTTTTCTTAACTACCAGGTGAGGAGAAGGCCAAGGCCTCTATGCAATACCATTCCTGGGCAGATGTGCTGGGCTTTGTCAGAATGGTAGCTGTGCAGGCCATTAAGCAGCATTGCTCTATGGTCTCTGTTTCTGTTTCTACCTCTGGGCTGTAATTGAGTTCTTGACTTGACATTGCTTGATGGTATATTTTAACCATAAAGACATTGCAAACCCTTTCTTCCAAGTTGTGTTTTTCAGTTTTGTCACAGCAACTGAAAACAGAGTAGGACAATTTGTCTTTTTACCGTATTGATCTTTGGAACTATGAGAAGGAATGAAGCATGTGAAGACATGGTGTTTAGGTTTAATCACATTCACAGGGCTGTTGCTTTCATCAGAATAAGGTAAATGTGATCCTCTTCATGTATATGAATTGTCTTCTCTCATGTGGATTTTCATGTAATTGTGCATAGGACTTCTTGAACTTAGTGCAAGAGGTACTGAGAAAACAAGTATCCTTAGTAGAAAAGATTCCTCTATCACTAACTCTGAACATTGTATAATTGGATTTTTTCACCTGAAACTATGAGCAGAAGATAGCATTTTCTCACTCCATTAAATTACACATGAAATCTTTTTGTCAAAGCAGTAGTTAGTAAATAGTTATTAAATCAATAAAAAACAAAATTAAATGTAAATGTTGCCTCGTATCTGACTCTCAAATTCAAGACAAACAAGTTGTCTTGGATGAAATGTTGCCCTTGAAGTACAGCTTTCAAGGGTCCTTCAGTAACTCAAGAGGGTATTTTAGAAATCTTAAAAAAAAATCTTGGGTCTGGGTACTTAATAAGCCTGACCATGTATTTTCCTCTATACAAGCTCTAGAAATAAGTGTTAAGATGCATTAAATACTCATCACTTAGTAAGCAGTCTTGGAATTGGTATTTTTCCATATAGAGTTTGTGGTGTGCATTAGAAAATTTATACTTTAGTAATTATTTTTAGTGATATCGTCCCTCACTGTAGTATGATATGTATATACAATGAATTTACATTATGTATATATATATACATATATATATATATGATATTATGATGTTATAAAAAATACTACAATGACTGGCTTGTAATGCAAGCATCTGTGATTTTTATTAGTGATAAAGACACATTGGTGATTTAACAGTATTGTGGCTTTCTGAAGTAGCTCAAGTAAAGGAAAAAATTCTGGTATCTGCTACTGAATATACATGTCTTTTTTTCCTATACAAAGTTAATGGATTTTTTTATTCTACTCATAGATCCTAAGACAAGATTCTGCATAATATGCAATGCTAACACTGAACATGGTTGTGTCCTTCCATCCAAGAGTACTTTAAGGGGCCACAGGCATGTAGCAGTAACAAGAGAAATAAAGACATGGTTTTACATTTGCATTCTGTCCCCAAGGGAACAAGTTGGGAAATGCCAAATGGGGGCACTCTGCCAGAGCCTTGTATTATAAAACTTTTTTTTAAGGAAGAAAGGATTTATTTTGCCTTGCAGTTCCTAAATGATACAGTCGAGAAAGGCGTAGCAAACATACCAGGGATGGAACAGGTAGGCCAACTACTCACAATGGAAGCTGCTTCCTCCCTCCCTCCCTCCCTCCCTCCTGTCATTACCCTACATTGGGAAAATGAGCCTTCACAGGATCAAGGGCTTTTTCTCTTATTGATGCTGGACAAGGCCACCCTCCACTACATATGTGGCTGGAGTCATGTATCCCTCCATGTCTATTCATTGGTTAGGGTTTTAGTCCTTGAGAGCTCTGGAGGAGTATGATTGGTTGAAATTGTTGCTCTTCCTATGGTGTTGCAAATCCCTCCCTTCCTCCCTCTCCCTCCTTTCTTTCTTTGTGCTCTTCCTACTTCTTTTCTTCTCTTGAAGCATGGTCTCACTATGTAGCCTTTACTGGCCCAGAACTCTGTAGACCAGACTGGCCTCAGACTAACAGAGATACAGCTGCCTGAGAGTGTGCCACCATACTAAGCTTACTGGTTTGGTTTTTATATTGGAGGCTAGGGACCCAAAACGTGAAATATGGCAACTAAACATCTAGGAGAAGAGAATGGCCTGTAGGGTAAGTTTGGGAAGCTATTAAGCCATAAAAAATAAATTCTTGGCCATTTTCTACTTGCTATTTGGCCACAAATTTTTATCCATCTGAAATAAATAGTTGTAGGTTTTACTTAAATTCTGTAGCCCAGAACCAGTTCACATAGCAACATCTAGCTACAAGAAAACTTAGGAAAGTTATACAACTTTTTTTTAAATTAATTTTTCTTGGATATTTTATGTATTTACATTTCAAATGTTATACCCTTTCCCTCGTCTTCCATATTGCTCCCCCATAACAGGGGAGCTTCTATGATAATACTCCACTCAAACCTCAATGCCCTGTCATTACCCTACATTGGGAAAATGAGCCTTCACAGGATCAAGGGCTTTTTCTCTTATTGATGCTGGACAAGGCCACCCTCCACTACATATGTGGCTGGAGTCATGTATCCTTCCATGTCTATTCATTGGTTAGGGTTTTAGTCCCTGAGAGCTCTGGAGGAGTATGATTGGTTGAAATTGTTGCTCTTCCTATGGTGTTGCAAATCCCTTCCACTCCTTCAGTCTTTTCTCTAACACCTCAGCTGGGGCCCTCTTGTTCAATTCAATGGTTTGCTGCAACCACACTCATCTTGATCAGTAGTGCTCTGGCAGAGACTCTCAGAGGACACCCATATCTGGCTCCTATTAGCAAACATTTCTTGACATGAGCAATACTGACTGGGTTTGGTGGCAGCATATGGGATGTATACCCAGGTAGGGCAGTCTCTAGATGACCTTTCCTTCAGGCCCTGTATTTCTTCCCTTGAGTATTTTGTTCTCCCTTCTAAGAAGAAATGAAGCATACACATTTTGGCCTTTCTTATTCCTGGGCTTCATATGATCTGTGAATTTTTCTTACGAATTACAAGATTTTGGGCTAATATCCACCTCTCAGTGAATGCATACAATTTGTACTCTTTGTGACAGGGTTACCTCACACAGGATATTTTCTAGTTCCATCCATTTGCCTAAGAACTTAATGTAGTCATTGGTTTCAATAGCTTAGTAGTACACCATTGTGTAACAGTACCACATTTTATGTATCGATTCCTCTGTTCAAGGACATCTGGGATCTTTCTTGCTTCTGGCTATTATAAATAAGGCTGCTATGAACATAGCATGAAGACATGTCCTTGCTATACGTTGGAATATCTTTTAGGTATATTCCCAGAGTGGTGCAGCTAGGTCATCAGGTAGTACTGTGGCCATTTTTCTGAGCAACCACCAGACTAAGTTCAAGAGTGATTGTACTTGGTGAGAATCTCACCATCAATGGAGAAGTGTTCCTCTTTCTCACTATCCTCACCAGCACCTACTTGCACCTGAATTTTTGATTATGACTGGTATGAAGTAGTATCTCAGGATTGCTTTGATTTTCTTTTCCCTGATGACTAAGAAGGTTGAATATTTCTTTAGGTACTTCTTGGATGTTCAATATTCCTCGACTGAGAATTGTTTGTTTAGCTGAGTACACAATTTTTAATATGATTATTTGTCTTTCTGGAATTGAACGTCTTGAGTTCTTTGTATATTTTGGATAGTAGTGCTTTATAGGATGTAAAGTTTGGTAAAGATCTTGTCCCAATCTGTTGGTTGCTGTTTTGTCAGTGTCCTTTGCCTTAGAGAAGCTTTGCAGTTTTATGAGGTCCTGTTTTTCTCACTTTTTAAAAAATTTTTATTAGATATATTTCTTTACTTACATTTCAAATATTATTCCCCTTCCCGGTTCCTGTCCATAAGCAACAATCCCCACCCTTCCCTCTACCGAATATGGGTATTCCCCCCAAACATCTCTCTTACTGCCTCCTCATATTCCCCTGCACTGGGGGTCCAACCTTGGCAGGACCAAGGGCTTCCCCTTTCACTGGTGCCCCAACAAGGCTATTCTCTGCTATATATGCAGTTGGAGTCCTGAGTCAGTCCATGTATAGTCTTTTGCTAGTGCTTTAGTCCCTGGAAGCTCTGGTTGGTTGGCATTGTTGTTTTTATGGGGTTGCACACACCTTCAACTCTTTCAATACTTTCTGTAATTTCCCCAAAGGGGAAGCTTGTTCTCAGTTAAGTGGTTTGCTACTAGCACTGACCTCTGTATTGGACATACTCTGGATGTGTCTCTCAGGAGAGATCTATATCCAGTCCCTTTCAGCATACATTTTTTTTCTCCATCTTTATTAAATTGGGTATTTCTTACATACCTTTCAATTGTGATTAACTTTCCTGGTTTCCAAGCAAACATCCCACTACCCCTACCCCTACCCTTCTAGATGGGTGTTCCCCTCCCCATCCTCCTCCCATTACCGCTCTCCCCCCAACAATCCCATTCACTGGGGTGTCAGTCTTGGCAGGACCAAGGGCTTCCCCTTCCACTGATGTCCTTACTAGGCTATTCATTGCTACCTATGCAGTTGGAGCCCAGGGTTAGTCCAAGTATATTCTTTTGGTAGTGGCTTAGTCCCTGGAAGCTCTGGTTGGTTGGCATTGTTATTCATATGGGGTCTCAAGCCCCTTCAAGCTTTTTCAGTCCTATCTCTGATTCCTTCAGCGGGGGTCCCATTCTCAGTTCAGTGGTTTGCTGCTGGTATTCGCCTCTGTATTTGCTGTATTCTGGCTGTGTGTCACAGGAGAGATCTACATCTGGTTCCTGTTGGCTTGCACTTCTTTGCTTCATCCATCTTATCTAGTTTGGTGGCTGTATATGTATGGCCCACATGTGGGGCAGGTTCTGAATGGATGTTCCTTCAGCCTCTGTTCTAAACTATACCTCCCTATTCCCTGCCAAGGGTATTCTTGTTCCCCCTTTAAAGAAGGAATGAAGCATTCCCATTTTGGTCATCCTTCTTGAGTTTCATGTGTTCTGTGCATCTAGGGTAATTCGAGCATTTGGGCTAATATACACTTCTCAATGAGTGCATACCATGTGTGTTTTTCTGTGATTGGGTTACCTCACTCAAGATATTTTTCAGTTCCATCCATTTCCCAATGAATTTCAAAAAGTCATTGTTTTTGATAGCAGAGTAGTATTCCATTGTGTAGATGCACCACATTCCTCTGTTGAAGGGCATCTGGATTCTTTCCAGCTTCTGGCTACTATAAATAAACTTCTGGCTGCTATGAACATAGTGGAGCATGTGTCTTTGTTATACATTAGAGAATCTTTTGGGTATATGTCCAAGAGAGGTATAGCTGGGTACTCAGGTAATTCAATGTCCAATTTTCTGAGGAACCTCCAGACTGATTTCCAGAATGGATGTGCCAATCTGCAATCCCACCAACCGTGGAGGAATGTTCCTCTTTCTTCACATCCTCGCCAGCATCTGCTGTCACCTGAGTTTTTGATCTTAGCCATTCTGACTGGTGTAAGGTGGAATCTCAGGGTTGTTTTGGTTTGCATTTCCCTGATGACTAAGGATGTTGAACATTTCTTTAGGTGCTTTTTGTCCATTCGATAATCCTCAGCTGAGAATGTTTTGTTTAGCTCTGTACCCCATTTTAATAGGGTTATTTGGCTCTCTAGAGTTTAAGTTCTTGAATTCTTTGTATATTTTGGATATTAGCCCTCTATCAGATATAGGATTGGTAAAGATCTTTTCCCAATATGTTTTCATGATCCTGGGTTTTTTGTTATTCCAAATGAATTTTCAAATTGCTCTTTCTTTTTTTTTAAAAACTTACCAATCTGTTTTTTTTCTGTTTTTTCTTTATTAACTTACGTATTTTTTATTTACATTTTGAATGTTAGTCCCTTTCCCAGTTTCCGGGACAACATCCCCCTAAACCCTCCCCCTCCCCTTTGATATGGGTGTTCCCCTCCCCATCCTCCCCCCATTACCACCCTCCCCCCAACAATCACCTTCACTGGGGGTTCTATCTTGGCAGGACCAAGGGCTTCCCCTTCCACTGGTGCGTTTACTAGGCTATTCATTGCTCCCTATGAGGTTAGAGTCCAGGGTCAGTCCATGTATAGTCTTTGGGTAGTGGCTTAGTCCCTGGAAGCTCTGGTTGGTTGTTGTTCATATGGTGTCTCGAGCCCCTTCAAGCTCTTCCAGTCCTTTCTCTGATTCCTTCAACAGGAGTCCCATTCTTAGTTCAGTTGTTTGCTGCTGGCATGTGCCTATGTATTTGCTGTATGGCTATGTCTCTCAGGAGAGATCTACATCAGGTGCCTGTCGGCCTGCACTTCTTTGCTTCATCAATCTTGTCTAATTGGGTGGCTGTATATGTATGGGCTACATGTGGGGCAGGCTCTGAATGGGTGTTCCTTCAGTCTCTGTTTTAATCTTTGGCTCCCTATTCCATGCCAAGGGTATTCTTCTTCCCCTTCTAAAGAAGGAGTGAAGCATTAATATTTTAATCATCTGTCTTGAGTTTCATGTGTTCTGTGCATCTAGGGTAAGTCAAGCATTTGGGCTAATAGCCACTTATCCCTGAGTGCATACCATGTGTGTTTTTCTGTGATTGGGTTACCTCCCTCAGGATGATATTTTCCAGTTCCCTCCATTTGACTATGAAATTCATAAAGTCATTGTTTTTGATAGGTGAGTAATATTCAATTGTGTAGATGTACCACATTTTCTGTACCCATTCCTCTGTTAAAGGGCATGAGGGTTCTTTCCAGCTTCTGGCTATTATGAATAAGGCTGCTATGAACATAGTGGAGCATGTGTCTTTTTTATATGTTGGGGCATCTTTAGGGTATATGCCCAAGAGTGGTATAGCGGGGTCCTCAGGTAATTCAATGTCCAATTTTCTGAGGAACCTCCAGACTGATTTCCAGAATGGATGTGCCAATCTGCAATCCCACCAACCGTGGAGGAATGTTCCTCTTTCTTCACATCCTCGCCAGCATCTGCTGTCACTGGAATTTTTGATTTTAGCCATTCTGGCTGGTGTGAGGTGAAATCTCAGGATTGTTTTGATTTGCATTTTCCTTAAGACTAAAGATGTTGAACATTTCTTTAGGTGTTTCTCAGCCATTCGGCATTCCTCAGCTGTGAATTCTTTGTTTAGCTCTGAACCCCATTTTTTAATCAGGTTATTTCTCTCCCAGCGGTCTAACTTCTTGAGTTCTTTGTATATTTTGGATATAAGCCCTCTATCTGTTGTAGGATTGGTAAAGATCTTTTCCCAATCTGTTGGTAGCCACAGTGTCCTTTGTCTTACAGAAGCATTGCAGTTTTATGAGATCCCATTTGTCGATTCTTGAACTTAGAGCATAAGCCATTGGTGTTTTGTTCAGGAAATTTTCTCCAGTGCCCATATGATCGAGATGCTTCCCCACATTATCTTCTATTAGTTTGAGTGTATCTGATTTGATGTGGAGGTCCTTGATCCACTTGGACTTAAGCTTTGTACAGAGTGATAAGCATGGATCGATCTGCATTCTTATACATGTTGACCTCCAGTTGAACCAGCACCATTTGCTGAAAATGCTATCTTTTTTCCATTTGATGGTTTTGGCTCCTTTGTCAAAAATCAAGTGCCCATAGGTGTGTGGGTTCATTTCTGGATCTTCAATTCTGTTCCATTGGTCTATCTGTCTGTCTCTGTACCAATACCATGCAGTTTTTATCACTACTGCTCTGTAATACTGCTTGAGTTCAGGGATAGTGATTCACCCTGAAGTCCTTTTATTGTTGAGGATAGTTTTAGCTATCCTGGGTTTTTTGTTATTCCAGATGAATTTGCAAATTGTTCTGTCTAACTCTTTGAAGAATTGGATTGGTGTATGATGCACTAAACCCGTCTGGACCTGGGCTCTTTTTGGTTGGGAGACCTTTAATGACTGCTTCTATTTCCTTAGGAGTTATGGGGTTGTTAAATGGTTTTTCTGTTCCTGATTTAACTTTGGTACCTGGTATCTGTCTAGGAAATTGTCCATTTCCTGCAGATTTTCAATTTTTGTTGAATATAGGCTTTTGTAGTAGGATCTGATGATTTTTTGAATATCCTGATTCTGTAGTTCTGTCTCCCTTTCATTTCAGATTTTTTTAATTTGGACACACTCTCTGTGTCCTCTCCTTAGTCTGGCTAAGGGTTTATCTATCTTGTTGATTTTCTCAAAGAACCAACTTTTGGTTCTGTTGATTCTTTCTATGGTCCTTTTTGTTTCTACTTGGTTGATTTCAGCTCTGACTTTGATTATTTCCTGCCTTCTACTCCTCCTGGGTGTATTTGTTTCTTTTTGTTCTAGAGCTTCTAGGTGTCCTGTCAAGCTGGTGACATATGCTCTCTCCTGTTTCTTTCTGCAGCCACTCAGAGCTATGTGTTTTCCTCTTAGCACAGCTTTCATTGTGTCCCATAAGTTTGGGTATGTTGTACCTTCATATTCATTAAATTCTAAGAAGTCTTTAATTTCTTTCTTGACCAGGTTATCGTTGAGTAGAGCATTGTTCAACTTCCTTGTATATGTGGGCGTTCTTCGCTTATTGTTATTGAAGACCAGCTTTAGGCCGTGGTGGTCTGATAGGACACATGGGATTATTTCTATCTTTCTGTACCTGTTGAGGCCTGCTTTTTTGACCAATTATATGGTCAGTTTTGGAGAAAGTACCATGAGGTGCTTAGAAGACTGTATATCCTTTTGCTTTAGGATAGAGTGTTCTATCTCTTAAGCCCATTTGGTTCATGACTTCTCTTAGTCTGTCTACGTCCCTGTTTAATTTCTGTTTCCATGATCTGACCATTGATGAGAGTGGGGTATTGAAATCTCCTACTATTATTGTGTGTTTTGAGCTTTAGTAAGCTTTCTTTTATGTATGTAGGTGCTCTTTTATTTGGAGCATAGATATTTAGGATTGAGAGTTCATCTTGGTGGATTTTTCCTTTGATGAATATGAAGTGTCCTTCCTTATCTTTATTAATGACTTTCAGTTGAAAATTGATTTTATTCGATATTAGAATGGCTACTCCAGCTTGCTTCCTCCGACCATTTGCTTGGAAAGTTGTTTTCCAGCCTTTCACTGTGAGGTAGTGTCTGTCGTTGTCTCTGAGGTGTGTTTCTTGTAGGCAGCAGAATGCAGTATCCTCATTGCATATCCAGTTTGTTAATCTATGTCTTTTTATTGGGGAGTTGAGACCATTGATATTGAGAGATATTAAGGAATAGTGATTATTGTTTCCTGTTATATTCATATTTGGATGTGAATTTATGTTTTTGTGCTCTTCTTCTGTTTGTTTTGTTGCCAAAGCAATTAGTTTCTTGCTTTTTGTTGGGTGTAGCTTGCCTCCTTATGTTGGGTTTACTATTTATTATCCTTCATAGCGCTGGATTTGGAGAAATATATTGTGTAAATTTGGTTTTGTCATGGAATATCTTGGTTTCTCCATCTATGTTAATTGAGAGTTTTGCTGGACACAGGAACCTGTTTTGGCATTTTTGTTCTCTTAGGGTCTGTATGACATCTGTCCAGGATCTTCTGGCTTTCAAAATCTCTGGCGAGAAGTCTGGTGTGATTCTGATAGGTCTGCCTTTATATGTTACTTGACCTTTTTCCCTTACTGCTTTTAATATTTTTTCTTTATTTTGTGCATTTGGTGTTTTGAGTATTATATGACGGGAGGCGTTTCTTTTCTGGTCCAATCTATTTGGAGTTCTCTAGGCTTCTTGTATGCTTATGGGCATCTCTTTCTTTAGGTTAGGGAAGTTTTCTTCTATGATTTTGTTGAAGATATTTACTGGTCCTTTGAGCTGGGAGTCTTCACTCTCTTCTATACCTATTATCCTTAGGTTTGATCTTCTCATTGAGTCCTGGATTTCCTGTATGTTTTGGACCAGTAGCTTTTTCCGCTTTACATTATCTTTGACAGTTGAGTCGATGATTTCTATGGAATCTTCTGCTCCTGAGATTCTCTCTTCTATCTCTTGTATTATGTTGGTGATGCTTGCATCTATGGCTCCTTGTCTCTTCCTTTGGTTTTCTATATCCAGGGTTGTTTCCCTGTGTTCTTTCTTGATTGCTTCTATTTCCATTTTTAATTCCTTCACCTGATTGATTGTGTTTTCCTGGAATTCTTTCAGGGATTTTTGTGATTCCTCTCTATAGGCTTCTACTTGTTTATTTATATTTTCTGCATTTCTCTAAGGGAGTTCTTCATGTCTTTCCTGAAGTCCTCCAGCATCATGATCAAATATGATTTTAAAGCTAGATCTTGCTTTTCTTGTGTGTTTGGATATTTAGTGTTTGTTTTGGTGGGAGAATTGGGCTCCGATGATGCCATGTAGTCTTGGTTTCTGTTGCTTGGGTTCCTGCGCTTGCCTTTCGCTGTCAGATTATCTCTGGTGTTTCCTTGTTCTGCGATTTCTGACATTGCTAGACTGTCCTATAAGTCTGTGTGTCGGGAGTGCTGTAGATCTGTTTTCCTGTTTTCTTTCAGCCAGTTATGGGAACAGAGTGTTCTGCTTTTTGGTGTGTAGTTTTTTCCTGTCTACAGGTCTTCAGCTGTTCCTGTGGGTCTGTGTCACCTGGCAGATCACTTGGAGCAGAAAAGTTGGTCTTACCTGTGGTCCTGGGGCTCAAGTTTGCCCGTGGGGTGTTGCTTATGAGCTCTCCTCGAGGGCAGGTACCAGGATGACCTGCCCTGCCCTTCCTGGGAGCCCCTGTGCACCAGTGTCCCAGATGGCATTTGGTGTTTTCCTCTGGAGTCAGAAATTTCCAAATTGCTCTTTCTGTCTCTCTAAAGAATTGAGTAAAAATTTTGATGGGGATTGCATTGAATCTGTAGATTGTTTTTGGCAAAATGTCCATCTTTACTATATTAATCCTGCCAATCCATTAGCATGGAAGATCTTTCTGTCTTCTGAGATCTTCCTCAATTTCTGTCTTCAGAGACTTGAAATTCTTGTCACACAGATCTTTCACTTGCTTGGTTAGAGTCACACTAAAATATTTTATATTATTTGGGACTATTGTGAAGGGTGACATTTCCTTAATTTCTTTCTTGGACTTTTTTTCCTTTGAGTAGAGGAAGGCTACTGATTCGTTTGAGTTAATTTTATACCCTGACACTTTGCTGAAGTTGTTTATCAGGTTAAATAGTTCTCTTGTGGATCTTTTGGGATCACTTAAGTACACTATCATATCATCTGCAATTACTGATATTTTGATTCCTTCCTTCCAATTTATATCTCTTTGAGCTCCTTTTGCTGTTTGATTGCTCTGGCTAAGATTTCGAGTACCTTATTGAATAAGTAGGGAGAGAGTGGGCAGCCTTGTCTAGTCCGTGATTTTAGTGGGATTTCTTCAAGCTTCTCTCCATTTAGTTTGATGTTAGCTACTGGTTTACTGTATATTGCTTTTACTATGCTTAGATATGGGCCTTGAATTTCTGATCTCTCCAGGTCTTTTATCATGAAGAGGTATTGAATTTTGTTAAATGCTTTCTCAGCATCAATCGAAATGATTATGTGGTTCTTACCTTTCAGTTTTTTTATATAGTGGATTACATTGATGGAGCTTCGTATATTAAATCATCCATGCATCCCTGGGATGAAGCCTACTTAAAAATGATGGACGATTGTTTTGATGTGTTCTTAGATTTGGTTTGCAAGAATTTTATTGACTATTTTTGTGTCAATGTTTAAAAGGGAAATTGGTCTGAAGTTCTCTTTCTTTGTTGGGTCTTTGTGCGGTTTTGGTATAAGAGTAATTGTGGCTTCATAGAAGGAATTTGGTAATTGTCTGTTTCAATTTTGTGGAATAGTTTGGAAATAATTGGTATGAGATCTTCTATGAAGGTCTGATAGAATTCTGCACTGAACCCATCTGTACCTGGGCTCTTTTTTGTTGGAGACTTTTAGTAACTGCCTTTATTTCTTTAGGAGTTATGGGCTTGTTTAGATGGTTTATTTGTTCCTGATTTAACTTTGGTACCTGGTATCTGTCTAGGAAATTGTCCATTTCCTCCATATTTTCCAGTTTTGTTGAATATAGGCTTTTGTAGTAGGATCTGATATTTTTTTTAATTTCTTCAGATTCTATTGTTATGTTTCCCTTTTCATTTCTGATTTTGTTAATTTGCGTACTTTCTCTCGGACCTCTGGTTAGTCTGGGTAAGGGTTTATCTATCTTGTGGATTTTCTCAAAGAACCTCCTGATGGTTTTGTTGATTCTTTGTATAGTCCTTTTCATTTCTACTTGGTTGATATCAGCCCAGAGTTTGATTATTTCCTGCCTTCTACTCCTCTTTGGTTTATTTGCTTCTTTTTGATCTAGAGCATTTAGGTGTGCTGTCAAGCTGCTGACATATGCTCTCTCCTGTTTCTTTTTCAGGCACTCAGAGCTATGATTTTTCCTCTTAGTACCTCTTTAGTTGTGTCCCATATGTATGGAATGTTGTACTCATTTTCATTAAATTCTAAGAAGTCTTTAATTTCTTTCTTATTTCTTCCTTGACCAAGTTCTCACTGAATAGAGCGTTTTTCAACTTCCATGTATATGTGGGCTTTCTGTCATTATTGTTGTTATTAAAGAACAGTCTTAGGGCATGGTGGTTTGATAGGATGCATGGGACTATTTCTATCTTCCTTTATCTGTTGAAGCCTGTTTTGTGACCGATTATATGGTCAATTTTGGATAAAGTTCCATGAGGTTTTGAGAAGAAGGTATATCCTTTTTATTTAGGATGGAATGTTCCATAAATATCTGTTAAATCCATTTGTTTCATAACTTTTATTAGTTTCTCTATGTCTCTGATTATTTTCTGTTTCCATGATCAGTCCATTGATGAGAGTAAGGTGTTGAAATCTCCTATTTTTGTGTGAGGCAAAATGTGTTCTTTGAGCTTTAGTAAGTTTTCTTTTATGAATGTAGGTACTCCTGCATTTGGAGCAAAGATATTTTGGATTGAGAGTTCATCTTGGTGAATTTTTCCTTTGATAAATATGAAGTGTCCTTCTTCTTTTTAAATGACTTTTGGTTGACGGTCAATTTTATTTGATATTAGAATGGCAACACCAGCTTGTTTCTTTGGGCCATTTGCTTGGAAAGTTATTTTCCAGCCATTTACCCTGAAGTAGTGTCTGTCTTTGTCTCTGAGGTGTATTTCCTGCATTCAGCAAAATGCTGGGTCCTCTTTACGTATCCAGTCGTTAGACTATATCTTTTTATTGGGGAATTGAGTCCATTGATGTTGAGAGATATTATGGAATAGTGATCATTGCTTCCTGTTATTTTCATTGTTAGAGGTGGAATTATGTTTGTTTATCTCTCTTTTGGTTTCATTGCAAGAAAATTATATTCTTGCTTTCAGTATGGTATAGCTTCTCTCCTTGTTTTGGAGTTTTCCATCTAGTATCCTTTTTAGGGCTGGATTTAGAGAAATATATTGTGTAAATTTGGTTTATTCATGGAATATCTTGGTTTCTTCATCTATGTTAATTGAGAGTTTTGCTGGATACATTAACTTGGGTTGGCATTTGTGTTATCTTTGGGTCTGTATGACATCTGTCCAGGATGTGACTTTCATAGTTTCCTGTGAGAAGTCTTGTGTAATTCTTATAGGTCTGCCTTTATATGTCACTTGACCTTTTTCCCTTACTGCTTTTAACATTCCTTCTTTGTTTTGTGCATTTGGTGTTTTAAATATTATGTGACAGAAGCAATTTCACTTCTGGTACAATCTATTTGTAGTTCTGCAGGCTTCTTGTAGGTTTATGGGCATCTCTTTCTT
Organism: Rattus norvegicus; assembly: GCF_021556685.1. Lineage (NCBI taxonomy): Eukaryota > Metazoa > Chordata > Mammalia > Rodentia > Muridae > Rattus > Rattus norvegicus. The sequence continues at coordinate 24,517,405 of NC_141546.1, forward strand.
TAGGTTAGGGAAGTTTTCTATAATCTTGTTGAATATATTTACTGGCCCTTTAAGTTGGGTGTCTTCACTTTCTTCTATACCTATTTTCCTTATGTTTGATCTTCTCATTGTGTCCTGAACTTCCTGTATGTTTTGGGCTAGGAACATTTTGTGTTTTACATTATCTTGTGTTGATGATTTCTATGGTATCTTCGGCCCCTAAGATTCTCTCTTCCACCTCTTATATGCTGTTGGTAATGCTTGTATCTACAGCTCCTTGTCTCTTCCTTAGGATTTCTATATCCAGGATTTTCTCTCTTTGTGATTTCTTTATTGTTTCTATTTCCGTTTTCAATTCATTCACTTGTTTGGTTGTATTTTCCTATAAGCCTTTCAGGGATTTTTGTGTTTCCTCTCTAAGGGCTTCTACGTGTTTACTTTTGCTTTCCTGCATTTCTCTAAGGAAGTTCTTTATGTCTTTCTTAAGGTCCTCCATCATTTCCAAAAATGGGATTTTAAATCTAAATCTTGCTTTTCTGGTGTTTTTAGATATCCAGTATTTTCTTTGGTGGGAGAACTGGGCTCTGATGATGCCAAATAGTCTTGGTTTCTGTTGCTTAGTCTCCTCCACTTACCTCTGCCCATTGGGTTGTCTCTGGTACTTGCTTGTCTTGCTGTTTCTGAGAGTGACTTGACCCTGCTCTAGGCCTCTGTGTCAGGACTGCTGTAGAACTGTTTCTTGTTCTCTTTCAGCCTTTCCTGAGTACAGATGCTCTGATTTCAGGTGTGTCAATGCTCCTGGAGACTGTCTTCCAGCTCTAGGCATGGGTAGGAATCAAAATGTCCTGCCTTTGATTGCTCGTAGGTCATTGCATTCAGTAGGCACAATTGGCATTATGAGATTCTCTCTTGTGTGTAGTCTGTGGGTAGAGCATAGTCTCCTCTAACTTCTCAGGAGTATACACACTTCTGAGGGTCTAGCTCTCCCATAGGATTTGGGGGCAGGGAGCTGTTTGGCTGGTTCAGGTCGGTCCTGGTTGCAGACCAGAACCGCAGGTACTGACAATGTCTGTTCCTATATCCCTGTGTCCAGAGGCACTGTGCAGTTTCTCTTTGGACCAGGGATGTGGGCAGAGGTGTGCAGATGTGGCAGTTTGTCCTAAGGTCTCAGGATGTCTGCACTACAGTGTGGTCAGCTCTCTTCCCCATGGGATTTGGGTGCAGGGCAAGGTCCCATTTTTTTGATTCTTGACCTTAGAGTATAAGCCATTGGTGTTTTATTCAGGAAAATTTCCCCAGTGACCATGTGTTTGATGATCTTCCCCAATTTTTCTTCTATTAACTTGAGTGTGTCTGGTTTTATGTGGAGGTCCTTGATCCACTTGGACTTAAGCTTTGTACAGGTCGATAAGAATGGATTGATTTGCATTCTTGACCTCCAGTTGCATTAGCACCATTTGTTGAAAACATTGCCTTTGATTCACTGGATGGTTTTAGCTCCTTTGTCAAAGATCAAGTGACTATAGGTGTATGGGTTCATTTTTGGGTCTTCAATTCTATTCCACTGATATATCTGCCTGTTTCTGTATCAGTATAATACAGGTTTTTTTTGTTTTTTGTTTGTTGTGTTTTTTAATCACTGTTGCTCTGTAATGCTGTTTAAGGTAAGGGATGGTGATTCTCCCAGAAGTTCTTTTATTTTTGAGGATAGTTTTAGCTATCCTGTGTTTTATTCCAAGTGAATTTGCAGATTGTTCTTTCTAACCTTATGAAGAATTGAGTTGAAATTTTCATGGGGATTATATTGAATCTGTAGATTGCTTTTCACAAAATGGCCATTTTTACTATATTAATTCTGTCAATCCATGAGCATGGTGGTGTTTCTATCTTCTGAGAACTTCTTCAATTTCTTTCTTCAGAGACTTGAATTTCTTGTTATACAAATCTTCCATTTGCTTGGTTAGAGTCACACCTAGGTATTTTATGTTATTTGGGACTAATTTATTACTAGAAATTATTCGCTAATTTCTTTCTCAGCCTGTTTATCCTTTGAGTAGAGGAAGGCTACTGATTTGTTTGAGTTAATTTTATACCCAGCTACTTTGGTAAAGTTGTTTATTAAGCTTTGTAGTTCTCTGGTGGAACTTTTGGAGTTACTTAAGCTTCATATCAATGGCAAATAGTGATTTCAATTTTATCTCTTTGACCACCTTTTCTTGTCTGATTGTTCTGGCTAGGACTTAGAGTACTATATTGAATAAGTAGGGAGAGCGTGGGCAGCCTTGTCGCTGATTTTAGTGGCATTGCTTCAAGTTTCTCTCCAATTAGTTTGATGTTGGCTACTGCTTTGCTGTATAAATATTTTTTTTTTACTGTGTTTGGGTATGGGCCTTGTATTCCTGATCTTTTCAGGGCTTTTATCATGAAGGGTTGTTTAATTTTGTCAAATGCTTTCTCAGCATCTAATGATCATCTGGTTTATATAATTGGTTATGTTGATGGATTTCCATATATTGAACAATCCCTGCATCTCTGTGATGAAGCCTACTGGATCATGATGGATGATCATTTTGATGTGTTCTTGGATTCTATTTGTGAAAATTTTACTTATTATTTTTGTGTAGATATTCACAATGGTCTTAAGGTCTTTTGTTGTTGTTGTTGTCTTTGTGTAATTTAGGTTCAAGCGTAATTATGGCTTCATTGAAGGAATTGGGTAGTGCTCCTTCTGTTTCTATTTTGTGAAATAGTTTAGGCAGTATTGGTGTGAAGTCTTCTATAAAGGTCTTATAGAATTCTGCACTAAATCCATCTGGTTCTGGGCTCTTTTTGGTTCCAAGGCTTTTAATAACTGCTTGTATTGTTATTGGTTATGGGATTGTTTAGATAGTTTATCAAATCCTGATTTAACTTTGGTGCCTGCTATTTGTCTAGAAAATTGTGCATACCTCCAGATTTTCCAATTTTGTTGAATATAGGCTTTTGTAATAGGATCTGATGATTTCTTGAATTTCATTTATGATTTTGTTAATTTGGATTCTCTCTCTGTTCCTTCTGGTCAGGCTGGCTAAGGGTTATCTATCTTGTTGATTTTCTCAAATAACCAGCTCCTGGTTTCGTTCATTCTTTGTATAGTTCTTTTTGTTTCTACTTGGTTGATATCAGCCTTGAGTTTGATTATTTCCTGCCTTCTACTCCTCTTGGGTGTACTTGCTTCTTTTTGTTACAGAACTTTTAGGTGTGCTTTCAAGCTGCTGCTGTATGCTTTCTCCTGCTTCTTTTTTGGAGTCACTCAGAGCTATGAGTTTTCCTATTAGCACTGCTTTCATTGTGTCCCATAAGTTTGGGTACACTATACCTTCATTTTCATTAAATTCTAAAAAGCCTTTAATTTCTTTCTTTATTTCTTTCTTGATCAAGCTATCATTGAGTAGAGCATTGTCCAACTTCCATGTATATGTGGGCTTTCTGTCTTTATTATTTTTATTGAAGACCAGCCCTATTCCCTGGTGATCTATTAGGATGTATGGGATTATTTTAATCTCCTTGTATCCATTGAGACATGTTTTGAGACTGATTATATCGTCAATCTTTGAGAATGTACCATGAGGTGTTGGGAACAAGGTATATTAGTTTGTTTTAGGATGAAATGTTCTATAAATATCTAATAAATCCATTTGGTTCATAATTTTTGTTAGTTTCACCATGTCTGTGTTTACTTTCTGTTTCCATGATCTAATCATTGATGTTAATGGTCTGTTTAAATCTCCTACTCTTATTTTGTGAGGTGCAATGTGTGTTGTGAGCTTAAGTAAGGTTTCTTTTATGAATAGAGGTGCCCTTGCATTTGGAGCATTGATATTTAGGATTGAGAGTTCATCTTGGCGGATTTTTCCTTTGATGTATATGAAGCATTCTTCCTTTTCTCTTTTGATAACTTGTGGTTGAAAGTTTCCTGAGGCCTAGATGTGGAAAACATGGTTTTCTGCATGATTCCCTTGTTGTTTTGTACTCTACAAGCAATTCTCTGCAATTTGACAAGTTGTTGTTTTCTGTAATGGTTTTTGTTTTTTGGACGAAAAGCTTCCTTGATGCGACCTGAGAGCTGCAGTTATGTGTGTTCAAGAATAACTTTTGAAAATATACTTAGAATATATGTACTTTAGGTAAAGTCATAATAGTATGTTCTAGTATAGTAGGTAACTTTATTCACACAAACAAGACTCCATTTTCATCTTACTTTCTGATATCAGATATGATTTCTTTCTTGTTGAGTAAGTTAGTCTTCAGTAATTAGACAGATATTGGTTACTGCCAAGATATGAGTGTTATGATTTCATCCTTAGGGATAGCTTTATAGTTTTTCACTATATTCTTTTCTCATATTTGATCCTGACTGCAGGTCCCCCCTTTCTCTATAGAGCTATCCAGATATGCTATTCATTGTTCTGGTTTATAGATGGGTAAGACCATTGGTTGCATCCATCCCTTAGAAGCATACATAACTCTATGTAAGCTATGAGCATACTGTAAAAGCTAGTCCTCAGATCAAAGGCTTTCAGATTGGATTGAGTTCAGACACTCTGAGGCCTATGTTTAAAGAACATAGTGTTCTCAGTGATAGGAACCTTGCCTTCTACCTCTGTAACATACCAAAGGGCAACAATTACAGACTTCTTTTTTTGGAACTTTCTTGGGCTCCCCTCAAGAACAACTCAAACGAGGTTTTTTCATGCTTGATATTGTTTATTTTATTTTTAAAAAAATTTAAATAGTCTCTGATTTTTGGGGTAGTATTGCCAGCCCAAGTGACATAACTTTATTTAAACTTTATATGTATGTGTACATGTATATTCATATACATATACATATATATATACTTTCCTACATATTAAGTAAATAAAAAATATTATTCCTTATAGCTTTTATTGATCTCCACAAAATGTCTCTCTCTACTGCTTGTTTTTTTCCTATTTCCATTTAATATCACACAGATCCTACTGTTCTCTTTAAATGACTTCTTCGTGCGCTCATCCTCATGATACCTTTTTTTCATTCCTGGTTTTTGTTGCTATTCTAAGCTCTATTCTTATCTCTGACAATTTGGAGTGAAGAGACTCTGTTGGGAGAGGTTATGTGCTATTAATAAGCCATAAAATGGATTTAATCATAAATTTTTGGGAGTTTTCCACACTGATTTCCAGTGGAGCTCCAGTGGTTCACAACCTTACCAACAGTGAAGCATTTCGCCGGTAGCATTTACCTTTTCTGATATTCTTGCAAGCATTTGCTCTTGGTTGTTTTTGTTGTTGTTGTTTGTTTGTTTGCCTTAAATTTAACTACTGTAAGATGATATCTCAAAGTTCTTTTCATTTGAATTTCTGAATTTCCCTGATTGCTAAGGATAATGAACATTTTAAAATATGTTTTAAAATAATATTACTTCTTTTCATTATATATTTTAGCCCATTTAAACGGTTATTTAAGAAAGATTGTTCTTGATGTTCTTTATATAGTAGCATTGTTATTCTGTCTGATGTAGCTGTCAATAACTCTCTACCAATCTCCTAGTTTCCTTGTAACCTGACTGATTATATGGTTTGCTGTACAGAAAAGTAATAGTTTGATAAGATCTCATTTGTCGATTATTGGCCTTAGTTCCTGGGCAAATACTGCCCTATCAGAAATTTTTTTTCTACATCTATATCTTGTAGCATACCAGTTTTGTTTTCATATAGCAGTTTCAGTGTTTCAGACTTTACATTCAAGTCTTTGATCCATTTGCAGGTAGTTTTTGTTCAAAGTATTAGGTTTGTGTCTAATTCTTCTGCTTATGGCCATCTGGTTTTCTCAGTACCCCTTTTGAAACTGGTATCTTTTCTCTATTTTTTTCTTTTGGTGCCTTTATTAAAAGTTGCATGGCTGTTGTATAGCTGCGAAGAACATAGCTGCTTAGAACTTATCTTTTCTATGGCTGTAAAGAAACACCATGATCAAGTTTGTTGCATGTAGCTTTTTGCTACCCTGCCTATGCTCCATGAATAAGCTGCACTACCTGCCCCCTTCCAGCTCCCCTTGAATCCATGGACAACACACACACACACACACACACACACACACACACACACACACACACACACACACACACACAGTTGTTCATTTTCAACTTTCCTTCTTGGTACAATTGGTGGGTGCTATCATATCCCTTCTGGAAAGCATGCTCTTATAATTACTCTTAACTCTGCTCTGCCCACCTGCCCTAACTTTAGTTTGTTAACTGAATCTAGACCCTGCTAAACATCTCTGACCACCTATGTATAGGAGCAGTCATAGTCCCACCACTCCTACCACAGACTCACTGACTGCCTGGTTCTTCTATTTCCAAATCACCTGTCTCTCCTTCCTTGTATCTTTCTGCTTGCCTCCAGGGACCAGGAAGTCCTGTCTGTACCTTCTGCCCAACAATTGACCCATGACTTTCTTTACTGATAGATCAAGAACAAACAGGGCAACAGGACCTTAGCATCAGACCCACCACTTCACAAGGTTATTCCTGAAAAGCAAAGGTTACAGCTTCAGAGACTTAGTCTATTGTCATTATGACAAAAATATGGCAACAGGATGTAGCTTAGTGTTACATCCTGAGCATAAGCTGGGAGACATCCTGAGCTGTACAGCAGAGAGCTGTAAGCAGAGTGACTGAGGTCTGTCATGGACTTAAAACACCTCAAGGAGTAGCCCCATTTTCATACTTCTTCCAACAAGGCCACACCTCCTCCATCCTTCTAATCCTTTCTTCTCCCCATTCTTCTAATCCTTTCAAAGAGTTCCCTTCTTTGATGAGTAAATATATAAATATATGAACCTCTGCATTCTATTTATATTTAAATTACCACAGCAATAGTTGTACTTGTATTTGAGTTTTCTATTTCATTCCAATGGTTTCCATCTAGTACATTTCTGTCATTATTACTGTGGCTCTGTTATAATTTGAAAGATGAAATTGAAGTGCCTCAGCACTGTTCTTTCTTGTAGTTATATCTGGAGATTTTGTGGTTCAAACTGATTTTTAATATTTTTTTTCAATTTCTTTAAAAAATAAGATGAGGATTTTTTTCATTGGAATTCCATTGAATCTTTAAATAACCTTTGGTAGAAAAATCATTTTAAGAATATTAGTTCTATTGATACATGGATATGGAAGTTATTTCTATTTTTAATATCTATTACAGGCTTAAAGTTTTCACTATAGAGGTCTTTCATCTCCTTCATTAGGTTTATTCCTAGATATTTTATTTTATTTGAGGTTACTATAAACAAGAATGTGTCCATTTCTCTTTATTAAGTTGTGCTGTTAATATATAATAATTCTATTGATTTTTAAAAGTTGATACTGGATTATGCCACTTTGAACAAATTGTTGATCATTTCTAGAAGCTTTTGTTGATTTAATTTGTATTTTTTATTTTTATGAATATCATTTTAAAACAGAGGCAAACGGTCATGTTTTCTGTTTGTATCTGTTTAATTTTTCCTTTCTATCTCTATTGCTTTAGCCAGCACTATATTGAAAGGAAGTGGGGATAGAGAATAATTCTGTCTTATTTATGATTTCAGTGAAATTGTACTAAGATTTTCTTCATGTAGGATGATGTTGGCTATAGCGTTGACATATATAGCTTTTATTATGTTGATATTTACTACAGGTCATATTCACTGTAATATTTTTGCCATGGAAACATGTTAGAATTTTTCAAAGTCTTTTTGTGTGTCTATTGAGATTGTCATGTGATTTTTGGCTCTGAGTGTATTCTTATACCCTATATTTTTTGACTTGCATATGTTGAATTATATCTGATTCTCCAACATAAGCCAACTTTGATAATTTCTTGTATGATACATGTTTATATATGGTTTGCAAATATTTTACTGCAATTTGTAAATCTATAGTTATAATGCAGATTGGCCAATATTTTTGGAAGATGCATACTTGTGCAAGTGTAGTCTGCTTCTGTGGGTCTTCTTTGAATATGGGGTAGGAGTCTGCGTGATTCAGTCTGGGCCTGGACTTTTTCAGGCAGCAAGATCTTAATGACTGTCTCAATCTGCTCATTTGTTATCAATCTGTTTAGCTTAGTGATCTCTGTCTGATTTAACTTTGTTGATTGAAACAATCTAGACATTCATTTGCTCCTTTTACATTTTTTTTCTTTTTTTCCCCCAATGCAAAAGCAAGAGGTTTATTTTCTGGCACAACTCTCAATTAGTCCCTCAAATTGAGTGACCAAAAGGAGATGCTGAATGGCTATGACAAGTAGTTTTTATATTTTTTAGGGGCACAGGTTACATCAGCAAGGTAACAGTTCAAACTTATTGACTAAGCATATTGACCTTTAAATCTATTAGCTAGCAAGCATGGACAGATCAGAATGTGCTTCTGGATTCTATCTGTGGCTTTTGAGAGGGTCAGGTGACTATCAACCAGTACATTCCAGCAACTGTGGGTAGAAAATGGAACTTGGTCTACCCTTGACCAGAGGTGGGAAGCTAGAACTTGGCCTAGCCTTGATCTAAGATGCATGAGTGTAAGGCTACTGAAAGCCCCTAGGGTTCTTCATTTCCCCCTTTTTCTTTTGTGAGCTCCAATCATGGAGCTCTTCTGTTTTGGTAATAAGGCTCTGCGAGCACATGTGCTTATTTTCCTGATCTTAGGGATTCATATTGTTGCCTTAAAACCATCAGATTCACCGTACTTTTTCTATCTTTTATAAATCATCTATGTAAAAGTAATATTGTTCATTGAGGGCAATGCACAATTGTCCCTGTTGGAGGAATAATAAATCTAACCCTCTTCTATCCTGTAGGACCACTTCTGACAGAGAGGTCAGAGACTCCTCTATGTAGGAGATCCATGTTTCTACCTTCTCAATGTCCTTAACTATGGCACCCCTAAGGTTCTGGTATTGGTGACCTTGTAGCACCAAGGTAGAGGTACCAGTAGCCCCTCTAATCACTCCCATCCCCTTGAGCAGCAATGTGAGCACTGTGAAGGGTTCCCTTCTTGTTCAATCAAGGGTACTGTCCCATCTATCTAGAAGCTTTCCATAGGGGCGGTAACTAAGCATTGAGATCAATTGAACCAGTCAACAGAAGTCAGAGGACTGGTTCATGGTGGTAGGGTACACACAAAGGGACAATCCTGAGGTAAAAGCCCACCATCATCCGTATTTGGTGGTCGGGCAAGTGGTAGACAGGAAAGTCACTAGTATCTAGGATCTGTAAACATTGGTGGAAGTTGGTGGGTGGGACCTTAACCACACAAAGCTCTATTCCTGTTACAGCCTATAGGGTCAGCTTGGTCTTTGGCTGTCACTGAGCCATTGAAGGCTATCCCTTCATAATATGGTGGGGCCGTATCATAGCAAAGTCAACAGGAATGGGTGGCATTAGGGTTGTTTGCTAAATCCTGAGGGTTGTTGATCTTCCTAACGTTGTCTTCTAGTGAGCCTGGATCCCTCCTTACATTTTCTAAATAATGGAGTAATCAGTTTTAAAAATATTCTATTGTAATTCTGTGAATTATTTTGTGTCTGTTATTCTTACAAGTTTCTGATTCAATTAATTTGGTTAATCTATTTCTTTTCACTAGTTGGGCCAAGATTCTGTTGGTCTTGTGTGTTTGGTTATTCATTCATTTATTTTAATTTCTTTTCTTTCTTTTTCCCGTTTTTGTTTTGGTTTTGGTTTTTTAAGATATAATTTCTCTGTAACCCTGGCTGTCTTCGAGTTTACTTTGTAAATCAGGCTGGCCTGGAACTGAGAGATCTGTCTACCTTTGCCTTTCAAGTGATGGTACTAAAAGTGTATACTACCACTACTAGCCCTGATCTCATGAGCAATGTTATTTTGCCTGAATGTATGTGTGTGTGAGGGTGTCAGATCCCTTGAATCTGGAGTTACAGACAGTTGTGAATTGCCATGTAGTTGGTGGGAATTGAACTTCAGTGTAAGGGGAGAATTTGGTACTAAAATATTGTTCCCTAGTTGGTTCTTGATTTGTCAATAAAGAACGTGCAGTTGGTGGTAGGGAAATTGCTGATTGAAAGGTATAGACAGGACTTCCAAGTTCCGTGAGGAAAAGGAGATACAGGGAAGGAGAGAGAGGCTTTTCTGCCATGTTTTGAAGACTAAGAATGCAGCAATCATGTGAAGCCTTACAGAGAGCTTTGGCCTATGGCCTCTGCTACAGGAGGGTGGACAAGGATATTTGGTAGAAGGTAGGTGGAACAAGCCACTAAGTTTAGGGCAGGTGGAGAGATGGAGATAATAAATTGGTAAGGGCATGCTTTTCCAAGTAGGAGATATTTGTGCCCAGCAATTTTGCCTAGAAGGCAAGTTGAAAAGTAACAAGTCGTTTGTGTCTTTTGTCTGCAGATTTAAGGCTCTTGGGAGCAGTCACCTCCCAGAGCAATAGGCAAGTACAAAGGGAAGATAGGAGGGGCCAGAATATGGTCTAGTCCTGGACAAAGGCAGTAATGTTTTTAAACTACAGCCAACACCCAGGCTCTCTGGAAGAGCAGACAGTATCCCTAACTGCTGAGCCTTTTCTCTAGCTTCTTGTTTCTTTTCAAAGAACCAAGTCTTCAACTTTATTTTTTTGTTATTTTTCTTGCTTCTTTCATAAAAGTCTGTTTTGATTTTTATTACTTTTAACTGTCTTCTGAATAAAGGTTTGATTTCTTCTTCCTTTTTGTCATTGTTGTTGTTATTGATTGTTTTCTTGACTTCCATTCTTGAACCATTTATTCATGTTCTTTCTGAATTTGTATACAATTTTCTAACACCTAGAGCTATATATTTCTTTTATGCAAATTCTTTCAATGTGTTCTAGAGTTTGTATTCTAAACATAGTTTTATTATCTGGTAGTTTTAAATTACATTGGCTGAAATAACATGCAGTTCTTTTAATTTTTGTGAAAATTTTTTAAGGTTTTTACGTGTGTGTGTGTGTGTGTGTGTGTGTGTGTGTGTGTGTGTGTGTCCCAGGAAGTGGTTTATTTTAGAGAGCTTCCTTGGACTGTAGACTGATTCTTTAGTTGTTTGAGTGGAGTATTATATACATATCTGTTTTCTATTTGATGTAATTAATCATTTTATTCTGTTGTTTCTTTGATTGTATTTTTGTCTAGATGATCAGTTTATTGAAGATACAGCCTTTCATTAATTAATTGATTTTAATGTGCATGTTCATTTCTGGTTTATTTTTTAATGAAGTTGGCTGCACCAGAGTTTGGTCCCTGTCGTATTTTTGATGAACATAGCTGCACTTATATTTGAACACTTAGTCTTGAAAGAAGAATTAGAAAATGAATCCTTGTTTGAGATATGTCATTGGTATAAGGTTAAGGTTTCAAAAGCCTCTCACTATCCCTAGTGTATTCTTTCTGGTCCCTGTTTGTGGGTCAAAATGTGTGATCTGCATTGCTGACCTAACACTAAGTGTTTAGTGTGCCATCATATACTCAAACACTTGAAAAATATGAGACCCATTAAACCCTTTCTCCTAATACCTAAGTTGGTGCCAAGAAGTGAATCACTACTGTGAAAAACGTGACTCTCTCTCTCTCTCTCTCTCTCTCTGTGTGTGTGTATGTGTGTGTGTGTGTGTGTGTGTTGTTGTTGTTGTTATTGTTGTTGTTTCTTAAAGAAATGGAAAATTTTGGGGCTTTGGAGTAGGAAATTGTTTGACTGCTATAAGTAAGCTTAATGAGACATTCTAAAAGGGGCTTAGAAAAGTGACTGAAGGAATGACAATTCAGAGCCTGCCTCACCTGGAGATGCAGCCCATATATATATATATATATATATATATATATATATATATATATATATATATATATACAGGCAACTAACCTAGACAATACTGTTGAAGCCAAGAAGTGCATGCTGACAGGAGCCTGACATAACCATCTCCTGAGAGGATCTGCCAGAGCATGACAAATACAGAGGCAAATGCTCCCAGCCAACCATGGAACTGAGAACAGGGTCCCTGTTGGAGGAATTAGACAAACAATTAGAGGAGCTGAAGGGGCTTGCAACCCTATAAGAACAACAATACCAACCAACCAGAGCTTCCAGGTTGTAACCAGAGGTTTACCATTACCAAAAGACTACACATGAACAGATCAATGACTCCAGCTGCATATGTAGCAGAGGATGGCCTTATTGGCCACTTCCAGGTTGCAACCAGAGTTTTTGGTAGTGGTAAACCACTACCAAAAGACTACACATGGACAGATCAATGACTCCAGTTGCATATATAGCAGAGGATGGCCTTATTGGCCACCAATGGGAGGAGAAGTCCTTTGTCCTGCTAAGACTGGACTCCCCAGTGTAGGGAAATGCCAGAGCAGGGAGTTGGGAAAAGGTGGTTGGTTGGAAATGAGAAACACCCTCGTAGAAGAAAGGGAGTGGGGATAGGATAGGGGGCTTATGGAAGGGTAACCGGGAAAGGGAATACCATTTGAAATGTAAATAAAAAATATCCAATAAAAAAAGGACTACTGAGAGCTGTGCAGATGGTGGAAGAACAACTTAAGTGATTTCAGTAGGGAACAATATTGGTAGCTGAGTTAAGAGACAACTCTTGCTATGTTTTAGCAGAGAATGAATCTGCTTTCTGCATTTTTCCTAAGATTTTTTTATGAAATTAAATAAATATAATGTTCAAATATATTTGCTAGAGGAGATTTGTAAGGCAGTACATTGACTGTGTCTTGTATCATTTATATGCAGGTCTACAAAAAACGAGCAATTGGTCAAAAAGAAATACCTACCACTTAGGCCAAGTTAGGAACCACTAGTTTTCTAGCATGGCTAAGAATTCATATCCACTTAGAAAATTGAATTTCTTTGATTTGGTGATAGATACTTCTGAAAACATAGAAAACTGTCAGGAATTTAAAAGTGATTCTCATTCTTTTATATATGTTCAGACTCTAGGAATAATATTTATACATATATATTATATATCTATGAAACCTATTAATGAAATTCTCTATCTTTTATACTAAATAAAAATACTTGCTGTTGTAGTAGTTGTGGAATTTGAATTGCCTCAAATCTTGTAAAGCATATCATAGTAGAATTTAAAATATACTTTACATTTTACCTAAAGCAATTGTCAATATGTGTACCAGGCTAATTATTGACCTTGTGATTTCATGTGTTTTAAAAATTGATTTAAATAAAGTACCTATCTCAAGAGTTAGTCAGACAAGAGGTTGCCAATACTATAGGAAAACTACCCAGCAGTACTCAGTCTAACTGTGCTCTGTAGATTATCTTTCTATCAAAATGAAGAAAAACACATTTTCTAACGAGTCCCTAGAGATTTCTCCACTGACCATAAAAGGATAAGGCATCTGCATGTAGAAACCTTAAAATATATAGAAAAAAAGTCAGGAACTTGCACATCTAGGATATTTGATAGATTCTCAAAAAGCAGCAGAAGGCAGCTGCTCACAAATACAATTTTTATGTTATAACTAAGGAGATATGGTTTAGAAAAGACAATGCATTTCTAAGTTTTATTATCTTTCTTATCATCTTGGCCACATTATTTTGCAAGGCATAAATGGTACTCTACCATCAGTGGAAAAATTTCATGGAAGAAAGTCAAGCATTTCTGCCCTATACTTACAGTATCTTACTCAAAGGTACTGGTGTTATAGCATGTATGGTTAAGACTTATGTGTAGACAGATTAAAAAAATCTCTATTTTTGGTAATAAAGGTGATAACTCCATATGCATATGTGGAGTCATTTCTCATCCATGTCACTTAACCATTATTGATATAATTTTGGTGATCCAAAGAATTGAAACCAGATAAAAGCAATAATGGAGTTATGCCTAGGATTCCTTTACTTTAATCCATTTATTTGTGTTTTGGCATCAGGGATTAAGTTATCTTCTTTGCATGCTAGAGGTACACTTGCTACTGCTGAAGTACACCTCCAATGGAAAGTGTTGCTCATTCAGTGAGACAACTTAGGCAGATGATTTCCATTATAATTTGTATTGGAAAACACCTTTGCTGTCCTTCTGTTGCACCACGATAAAAATATTGGATTGTAGTGCTCTCACAATTTATTTCTTTGTTCAGCAGAGGTTATATTTGGCATCAGTTCTAGTTTGATCAGCTGGAATAGCATTCACCGCTTTCTCAAAAAAAAAAAAAGTGTCCTCAGACAGCTGTTATAAACGGAAGATAATCTCATCATATATGTTCACCAAAGCCACTGCAAAAGGACCCAGACAGTACCAACTCTCACTTGTCTTTAAATTTTTCCTTTTTTCCATGATCTAAAGTATTAAATTTACAGTTCACCTAGTGTTGTTTTTCTTAAATCTCACTAAGCAGTTTTTAAAGTTATTTAACAAGTATTCAACTTACATCTTCATGTTATATGAAATTTATAATAAATTAGTTCAGTAATTTTGCACACTTAGCATTTTTCCTTGTCTGTTTATACAATATAAGAATTGATGAGGTGGGAGATTTTGTAATTCTTTTCAAAATTGAAAATTAGCAATATAAATTTAAGCCAAAACTAAGGACAAATATTAGAACTAATTCATTTAAAAATATTATCTAAAAGAAAAAAACTGAGAAATTATTTTTGGTTTGTCCTATAAATAAAAAACATCCAATAAAAAGAAGAAAAACTATCCAATAAAAAATTATAAATTAAAAAAAAAGAATCAGCAACTGATGGTTTTCTCCTCTATTGCTTCAAATACCAAAGTCTCTCTTCTTACCCACTGACAGATCTGTAAATCTGACAAATTTGTTAATCTAGCATAAACAAATTATTTCAATTTAGCACAAAAAAGTGAAGGATGAATACACTTTACAGTTTAGCCAAAGAGAGGTGAAGCTGGAAAGCTTTGATTTTCAGGCCTTTTCCAAGGGACCTTTATGCAGCTCCCCATCTGCACATTTCGACCATGCCTGTTTGCCTGGCATGAAACTGATTAGCAGTGGTAAGAATCCTTCAGAGTTACAGACTCAGGGATTCACAGGATGCCAGTCTAGTTTTGCTGGTGCTGTGTGATACCCACAACAGCCATTCAAATGTCATCAGATCTGAAAATGATGTGGTTTGTGCTATCAAGGGTCTCAGAGTGACTTTCTCTTTAATGATAAATAAATAAAATGCTCATCTCATCTTCTTGTAGTCAATGAATGAAGTTTGAAATTTATGAATGACTGCAACAAATGAATTTTAAATTTAAAAATGTTACATAGTGTGAATAGCAAAAGGTGTGCTACCACCACATGTTAATCCTTTTAAAAAGTCAAATCAGGCCTCAAATTCCTTCAAGATCCATGCATTTACAAGTTTTTTAATGTTTCTTCATTGAAGTTTATTATTCATTTATGAAATGAAGGGCACAACTCCTTAAAGGTATGATTTGTATTAAGTTGCAATGATATTGTTATGCAACATTAGAGGTGGCCATGATGCATTTATAGAATCTTAACAATTGAAACACAGCATTGTAGAAGCAGTGCACTCTATTCATAAACTCTGATCTTATTCTCTGCCATCAGCCATGTGACCACTTTAGACTAGGTCAGATTTAGTCCTGTAATTTTAGAAGTAGCATGGGAAGAAAGTATCAAGGGTGGAGATGTGAAGTCCTGTAAGATGATGATGTCTCAAACTGCTGAGCCATTTCTGAAACTAACATTTTCTCCTTCAATGATCTTTAAGCAAGGTGGCCCCTCAAGGCTTTTCCTGTATCTCATTCCACATGCATGAGTTTCTAGGTTCTGAATGCAGCACAGAACTCTATTTTTCCTGCTACTTTCACACGAACTCTAATTCACATGCATTTCAGAGTAGGACGGGAGAGGAGAGTTTTAAACATTTCTGTCTTCATTGGGATAAGAGAATGTCCAAGAACATCTTCTCCCCCTGACCTGGCTCTTTCATAATCTGATGTTAATGATACCCTAGGGGTCTTTGCAGAGAGGGAGTTTTATTTTTCCCTAACCACCTGGTAGTCATTCACTATTTGTGTGTAGTCTTGAGTGGGTAGATGATGGCAATTACAGTACAATGAATCTTTCAAAATGAGTTAAAATAAATAATTTTTTTTTGGTTCTTTTTTTCGGAGCTGGGGACTGAACCCAGGGCCTTGCGCTTCCTAGGTAAGCGCTCTACCACTGAGCTAAATCCCCAGCCCCCATAAATAAATTTTTAATAAGAAATTCAAAAGAGGACATCGGTTTTAAAGACTTGTAAAATATAACCTCTGGAATTATTAAGAAATATCAAATAAGTCCATTAACAGAAGTGGTTTTATGTGAGGCAAAATTGTCTCCAATTTACCATTTTGTCTATAAATCACTGTATTTTATGAAGAGGAAAATCTACTCTAAGCTATTTTATTTTTGTGTTCAGTGAAAAAATTGTACTGAAATTTGTGAAGAGAAAAGGTAGTTTTTAATAAGAAACTAGATGTTGACATTTTAGTTATTTTTCCAGAAAAGTACATGTTCCATAGTTTGAATGCTTTTGGGTTTTCTGAATGCTGCTTTTCGTCAGTTATTTTAGTCAAAAGCAGAATGTACCATAACAAAAAATTACTATGGCTTCCTGAATTTCATAGTTAATATCCTCCATTATCGCAACCTAGCTTTTAAGGCTAAGAACAATATTTTTTTTTTCACCTAAAGGAGTTTTAATTACAGATTAATGTTAAAATGTTTTTCTTTGCTCACCTTTTATTCAGTCAGAAAAGTTTAAGACAACAGAAACTTTATATGCACTTAGCAAGATTCTTTATACCTTCCAATTCAAACAATTAAACCACAGGTATATAATATAAAGCACACCATTTCAAAGTTCAAGGTTTTCCGGTAATTGTCCAAAACTTCACTGTTAGCTTTGCTCTTTAACAAGAATTAAGAGCTTACGTGTAGTGTGGTGGAAAGTGGCTGTAATATTGGGCAGTAGAGGAGTCTTGGGAAGTCAGGGATGGCCTTGATCACAAAGATAGAGGGGAAGTAATATTAGGTTTCATTGTATCTTAAAAAAATATAGAAAGAAAATGAAAAATAAAAAAGAAGTAAAACGTGAATGCTTCTCTTTTATTACATTTATCCGATTTCTTTATTTCCTCACATCTAACTTCCTCAATTACTTCAGAGCCCAAGTGTATAAAGAACTTGAAGAAAGGACAATTGGGTGGATAGCTAAAGAAAAAAAAAATAGCACTCAAAATTGTTGTTTCCTGTGCTTTTTTTAAATGTCTTTATATCAATAAGATAAAGTTAGACAAAATAGTGAACAAAAATCAGTATCTCAGTATATGAATGCATTTCAAAGGAATCAGAAATCTATAGTTTTATTCTATGTAGATTCTTTTATTATTATTGTTATTTTTGTTGTTGTTGTTGTTGCTGTTGTTGTTATATGCTATTGCTACCAATATAATCACCATATTTGCAATGTCTCACTAGAACTTCTGTGACCTGTCCAGCAGGTCCAGTTATTCAGGGTCCCGAAGAGGCGCTACCTGAGGGTCAAGTGGGGGAGAAAAGAAGGAGACTAAGCAAGGTTCTGTTGTCAAGGTCTCGTTTATTGAGAGGAATGTACAGCATTTAAAGCTCTGAAGCAGTAATTGAAGCAGGAACTGAAGCTTAGGGCAGGGGGAGTACTGGGAAGTCCCCAAGGACATAAAGTGAATCATTAAACTGCAAGATATCCTCCATAGACAAAGAGGCAACAGTCTTCCGGGGACAAGTTCTTTGAAAAGGTCAAGCCCTTCTCAGGAATCTGCTCAGAGCAGGGTTCTAGTTTTGCTTAGTTCAGATGTCTGGTCCCTGACACTTCTGACTTCTACCTACCTGTGATTTAGTTAATCTTTCCTCAAGTTTCTCTTTCTCATTACCATCCTATCTTTTGACAACACCAATCAATTCTCAACTTCTCTGAGGTAACCTATTTTATGGTCAAAAGTATTCCCTGCTATACATGTGCAACATTTTGATTGTCTGCTCACTGGCTTGTTCCCATATCTCCTTTGAATCTCTGAGAGTACGTGGTGGGAACGAGTTGTGATTTTGGTTTTTTATTTTTCTTTCTTTTCTTTTTTTGTTTTTGTTTTTGCTTTAGATTTTAGTTTGGTTTGTGTCTTCTGTTTTTAGGATTTAAATAGTGCTTGCTTTAAGGAGAATACATGCTAATATTCATTAAATGAATTAGTAAATAAATCAATTGAAAGTTTGGAATAGAAGAAACAATGCTGACTTACTGTTTTGCTAAAGATATAAAAATCTTCTTGCAATCATTTCTCTATTGTTTTATTTTATTTTATAAGTTTGTTCATATTCTTCTTTTTCTTTTATTGGATATTTTCTTTACTACTTTTCAAATGTTATCCTCCTTCCTGGTTTCCCCTCTTGAAAACCCTTATCCCATACACCCTCCCCCAGCTTCTATGGGGTGTTTCCCAACCAACCAATGACTCCCTCCCTTCTCCATGCCCCGATATTGAACTACACTGGAGAAATTAGATTTTACAGACCAGGCCTCTCCTCACATTGATGCCTACAAGGACATCCTTTGCTACACATGCAGCTAGAGCCATGGATCACTCCATGTATACTCTTTGGTTGGTGGTTTATTACCTGGGAGATCTGGGAGGTGTGGTTGGTTAATATTATTGGTCTTCCTCTAGTGTTGCAAACCCCTTCAGCTTTAGTCCTTCTCTAACTCCTCCATTGGGCACCTTGCTCTCAGTTCCATGGGTGGCTGTGAGCATCTACCTCTATATATAACACAATCTGACAGAGCCTCTCCTGTGACAGCTATATCAGGCTTCAGTCACCATGCACTTCTAGGCTTCCATTATAGTGTCTCTATATGGGTGGACTGTATATTGGTGACTGTATATGGGATGGATTCCCAGGTGGGGCAGTCGAAAAATAGCCATTCCTTCAATCTCTGCTCCAAACTTTGTCTCCATATCTCCTCTAAATATTTTTGTTCCCCCTCCTAAGAAGGACTGAAGCATAAAAAATTTGTTCTTCTTCTTGAGCTTCATGTGCTCTGTAAATTGTATCTTGGGCATTATGAATTTTTGGGCTAATAATAATCATTTACCAGTGAATGCATATACCATGTGTGTTATTTTGTGATTGTGTTACCTCACTTGGGAAAGTTTTTCTAGTTTCATCCATTTGTTTAAGAAATTCATAAAGTCACTGTTTTTAATAGCTGAGTAGTACTCCATTGTGTAAATATACCACAATTTCTGTATCCATTCCTCTGTTGAAGGACATCTGGGTTCTTTCCAGCTTCTGGTTATTATAAATAAGATTGATATGAAAATAGTGGAGCATGTGCCCTTGTTTTAAGTTGTTGTATTTTGGGGTACATTCCCAGGATTGGTAGAGATGGGTACTCAGGTAGTACGGGGTCCAATTTTCTGAGGAACCTCCAGAGTGATTCCCAGAGTGATTGTACCAGTTGCAATCCCACCAACAATGGAGGAGTGTTCTTCTTTCTCCACATCCTCACTAGAATCTGATATCACCTGAATTTTTTATCTTAGCCATTCTGACTGGTGTGAGGTGGAATTTCAGTGTTGTTTTCATTTGCATTTCTCTGATGATAGGGGATGTTGAACATTTCTTTTATTTTTAATGAAAATAAGGCAAAATTATTTTCTATTTTTTTCTTTTTTCATTGGATATTATTTTATTTACATTTCAAATGTTATTCCCTTTCCCAGTTTCCTGACCATAACCCCCCTATCCCATTACCCTCCCCTTCTTCAATGAGGGAGCTTCCCCTCCCCAACAATCCCCCCTTTATACCCCTCTGACATTATCATTCACTTGGGGGTCCAGCCTTGGCAGGACCAAGGACTTCTCCCATTGGTGCCCAACAAGGCCATCTTCTGCTATATATGCAGCTGAAGCCACAGGTCTGTCCATGTGTAGTCTGTGGGTAGTGGTTTAGTCCCTGTGAGCCCTGGTTGTTTGGTATTTTGTTCTTATGGGGTTGAAAGCCCCTTCAGTTCTTTCGATCCTTTCTCTAACTCCTCCAATGGGAACCCCATTCCCGATTCAGTAATTGGCTGTGACCATTCACCTCTGTATTTTTCATGCTCTGGCAGAGCCTCTCAGGAGATGGCTATATCAGGCTTCTGTCACTATGCACTTCTTGGTATCAGCAATATTGTTTGGGTTTGGTGGCTGTATGTATATTGGCTGGATTCCTAAGTGGGATAGGCTCTGAATGGCCGTTCCTTCAGTCTCTGCTCAAAAATTTGTCTCCATATTTCTGCCTATGAATATTTTTGTTCCCCCTTTTAGGAAGGACTGAAGCATTTGCATTTTGGTTGTCCTTCTTCTTGAGCTTCATGTCGTCTGTGAATTGTATCTTGGGTAATCTATACTTTTGAGCTAATATCCACTTATCAGTGAGTTCATGCCATGTGTGGTCTTTTGTGATTGGGTTACCTCACTCAGGATGATAATTTCTAGTTCCATACATTTGCCTGTGAATTTCATGAAGCCGTTGTTTTTGATAGCTGAGTAGAACTCCATTGTGTAGATATACCACATTTTCTGTATCCATTCCTCTGTTCAAGGACACCTGGGTTCTTTCCAGCTTCTGGCTATTATAAATAAAGCTGGTATGAACACAGTGGAGTAGGTGTCCTTGTTATATGTTGGAGCATCATTTGGGTATATTCTCTGGAGTGGTATAGTTGGTTTTGTTGACTCTTTGTATGGCTTTTCCTTTTTCTTTCTTTTTTTTTTTGTTTCTACTTGATTGATTGTATTCCTGATATTGATTATTTCCTGCCTTCTTCTCCTCTTTGATGTATTTGCTTTGTTTTCTAGAGCTTTCAGGTGTGCTATCAAGCTATGAGTATGTGCTCTCTACTTTCTTTTGGGAAGCACTCAAAGCTATGAGTTTTTCTATTAGCACTGCTTTCATTTCAGTATGCTTTGCTTTCATTTTCATTAAGTTCTAAAAAAGTCTTTAATTTCTTTCTTCATTTCTTCTTTGATTGAGTTATCATTTAGTAGAGTGTTGTTCAGCTTCTATCTATAGGTGGGCTTTCTGTTTTTTATTTTTAAATATTTTATTGTTTTGTATTTTTTAAATTTTATTTATTTGTTTATTTATTTATTGTTATTGAAGACCAGCTTTAGTCCATGGTGATCTGATAGAATACATGGGAATATATCAATCTTCTTGTATCCATTGAGGTCTGTTTTGTGACCAAGTATATGTTCAATTTTGGAAAATGTATTATGAGATGCTGAGAAAAAGTTATATTCTTTTGGGTTTTTTTGACGAAATGTTCTGTAGATATCTGTTAAATTTATTTAGTTAATAACTTCTGGTAGTTTCAATATGACTCTATTAATTTCTATTTCTATGATCAGTCCACTGTTGAGAAAGGGGTGTTGAAGTTTCCCACTATTATTGTGTGAGGTGCAATGTATGCTTTGAGCTTTAGCAAAGTTTCTTTTATGAATTTGTGTGCCCTTGCATTTGGAGAATAGATGTTCAGAACTGACAGTTCATCTTAGTAGATTTTTCCTTTGACGTGTATGAAGTGTCCTTTCTTAACTTTTTTCATAATTTTGGCTGAAATGCTATTTTACTTGTTATTATCATGGTTGCATCAGGTATTTTCTTTGGACCATTTGCTAGGAATAATTTTTTTTCTAGCCTTTTACTTTGAGGTAATGTCTGTCTTTGTCACTGAGGTGTTTTTCCTCTATGCAGCATAATGCAGGGTTCTACTTATACAATGTCTTTTCATTTGGGAATTGACTCCATTGCTGTCAAAAATATTAGGGAAAATTCATGCTTGCTTCTTGTTATTTTTGTTGTTAGAGGAGGAAGTATGTCTGTGTGATTATCTTCTTTTGTGTTTTTTTGAAGATTACTTTCTTGCTTTTATAGGATGTATTTTCCTCCTGGTGTCAAGGTTTTCTATCATTATCCTTTTTAGGGCTTCATTTGTGGAAAGATATTGTGCAAATTTTGTTTTGTCATGCAATATCTTGGTTTCTCTGTCAATGGTAATTGAGAGTTTTGCTGGATATAGTAACCTAGGTTGGCATTTGTGTTCTCTAAGGATCTATATTAGGGTGTGCCCGGGATCTTCTGACTTTTATAGCCTCTGTTGAAAAGTCTGGTGTAATTCTGTTAAGTCTGACTTGCAGTTGAAGAAGATACAATATCTCAGTTTCCTGTTCTAATCATCCATGTCCATGACATTTCTGCTTATAAACTCAAACTTCCGGTCCCATTTGCCAACATTACCTTTTCCTTTTATACGTAACTTTTGGTCATTTTATCACAACAACTGAAAAAGAACTAATACAGTAGATATTTATTTCTCCAATTTTTGAAAGTCACGATTAAGAAACACGTTTACTAAATACATCATTTTGGACAACCTGAGTTCTGTAGCGTATAAAGCCTCTTCTCTGAGGCTGTATTTTGCTTTTAGTCTGCCAGGCACATGGGCAGATACTCTGTAGCTTCTACTTTTTGTAGAACATCTTTCCTTGTAGAACACATGGTCTTGAAGTAAAAGCCTGCTATGTCTTGAACAAAAGCTTCTAAGTTTCATCTACTCAGAGAGGGTATGCATCTGTGTTCTGTCCCACCACCGGCCTTGGTCGCTGGGGAGACAATACTCGGGGAGCTTGATTGTGCTTATATCCCAAGGGTCCCACAGTTGGGCATGTGCTGGGCTGCAGGGAGCACTGAGACAGAGCTCCCGGGATTCGAAAACAGTGTGAGATTGGGAAAAGCTAAAACTCACATTTCCTGTCTTCTTGGCCTCCAATCACTGCTGGAGAACCACACAGAGAAGTCAGGAACAAAGTTACAGGGATCAGGTCTACAACAAGACTGGAGCCATGGTGGTTCTCAGACTTTTGGGCATCCAGGTGCTGCTGGGAGTCCCGAAAGAGCTGACAATGGAAGAAGCCCAGGAGCTGAGGACGAGCCTGGGACCAGGGGAGGGGAGCTCCAGCTTAACTTAGTAGTGATTGTCCTTAGCTTTGTGATGGTTATCTGGAAGCAGAGAAAGGCCTTTGGTACAACCTTTAAGCACTGGCTCAGTAGTTGAAGTCCTTCCCGAACGGTGGTTCTTGATGAAAGTGACAGTCTAACCTGTTTATTGACTGTTTATTATGGAAAATGGGTGGGTACCAACTTCTCAAGGTGGACCGAGATAAAATACGTTTTTTGCAGGGAGGAATGTCTGGGAAGGGCAGTTTATTGGCTAAACCCTTGAAAGAACGTACCCCTAAACGGGGAGCCGCGTCTCTCGCTCCGATCGCGGGGTGGGGTGCCCCCAGGAATCACGAGTAGCCGTCTTGATGTAACAGCAAGAGGTAACTTTTATTAACGAGATCCCTATTAGCGGGATCCCGGGTCGATACGTATCCCACACAGGAGACAGAATCGACCCCGAGCCTCCAAACTCGGGGGTTTATATAGGGGAGGTTAGGGGCATTCGCGAGGTTACACATGTTTGGTCATTTCAAATGGTGCACAGTTACTTTCGGCATGAAATTACATCAGCAAGGAGTACGTGCTCTCTAGCAGTTCGGCAGGCAGGTAGGGTGGCTCATCTCACTCAGGGGGTGAAGGAAGGGGAGGGGGTGGCTACAGATGGTCAATGTCCTTGGGGCTGATAGCTGGTTTGGCAAGTCCTCTGTCTGGCTCTCCCTCAGGCACATCCGGCCCTGCACATCCGGACTCTGACAATGAGTAACCTTTTTAAAACTCTAGTTCTACACCCTCAGGGCTTCTAGGTACTTTTGATTAGCCTGGAGAACTCTTCTCTGGGCGTACATGATCACAGGGCACTTTCCCTTATGTGGGAAGTGTGGTATGTGTTCCAGGCCAGGAAACTGGCAGGGAGCAAGGGAGGCAGGGGAGGGGGCACTTGCCATCTCAGGTGTATACCTGAGTTTCTTGGCACTCAAACCTGCTCTCTCTGACCAAACTTCTTGGCATAGTTTACTATCCCATAAGAAGGGATTGCAGAGGGCATTGCTTATAGTAAGGGCCTTTCCACCATTATGCTTTCTATTATTCTGTCAGGTTGCTATTCCTCCTTCCCCTTTTTTCATATCTACATTCTGTCCTTGGCTTTAAATAAGCCAACATATTATCTTACTCTGACAGTTATTTTCTGTGGCTAAATTCAGCTACGGAAATATTGTTTGTTTTCTATTTCTACTTTGTGATACCCCTTAACATTCCCTAAGTTCTTTGATTTCACGTTGACATAGGGACACATGTAAATGTGTGTGTGTGTGTGTGTGTGTGTGTGTGTGTGTGTGATTGTATATACACATTAATTTAGACAAATGTTCAAAATCCTACTTGAACAAATGTCAGCATCTCTTCAAAGAGCATATGCTATGCACTAGCTATGCTTTGATAACCTCACCGGATACCTTGACTCTGAAGTCCTGTGTGACTCTTTCTACTATTTCATTCTTTGTATTTTCACAGGTGTGATTTTTGCACTGCATGTGAATAGACTAAGTTGCACAAAGACAGATAAAATACAATGAAGAGTTTACTTGTTAAGTGAACAATGGCCTATAGATTTTGGCATGGATGTAGCTCCTTCTATTTTCTGAGCTGTCATCCTCAGCATATCCTCAAGGCTGCTCCATAATAAAGATGGAGCCTATAAAGTCATAACGTCAGCATTCCAGAAAACATGTCAGAGAGAGCAGGGAAGACAAATGATACCTCTGATCAGTTATTCAGGGAGGCTGAAGCAGGTGCACCAAAAGTCCAAGGTCAGTATCGGTGTACAGAGTGAATTCAAGGAAGCTGTGCAATAATTATTACTTTAAATAATGAAACTAACTTGTCTTAAATTCCGTTAAGGCACTATGCATGTCCTCTTGGAAATGGGAACTCGTCGTTAAATGCATTGCTTTGTGGTTATTTTCTAGGATAACAAAGGGAGATTGGATAATAGATGGTAATAGGAATTCTCTAATTCAATGCACTTTTATTTCAAGGCTGACCAATTGTGTTCCATAGAGGTAAAAGGACAGTGCTCAGAGAAAGAGTGAAATGATTCATATTCATCCTGACGAATGGAATGGGGAGGCAACTCTGGCTCAGCTGTGGTAGTCAGCTCTGCATATGCTTCTTTGCAAACACAATTTGCATGTTTACAAAAGAGATAAAGCAATCCTCAGAAAAGGATTTATTCATTTCGAAATATACCTTAGTTTCCTTCAAGTGTTCTTAGTTTGTATTCAAGGCTTTGTTTCTCCCTCTCTCTTTCTAGTTTTCTGTTTAAATAAAATCCCTAAAATTTTTCTCATTGTTTTATTTCATTGAATAAACTAATGCTCAGTCTTTTTTATTAGCAGGAATGGCATTATTTCAAACAAGTCTCAAAGGAAAAAATTTTCAGTCTTCAAGCTTGTATCATAACTTTGAAACTATTCTTTAGAACCTGGTAAAGATACTTGCTATTGAAGTCAATGAGCAGTGTTTGATCCCTAGACCTCATATGAGGGAGGAAAGAATCAACTAAATAAAAGAAGTTGTCTTCTGACTTCTACATGTGAGGTCTAAGAGTCCATTGACTTTTCTAGAAAAAAATTACATGATCTTAAGACTTTAGTAAACTTAAGGATAATGACATTGATCGAGCAATTTATAGATTAAAAGCTTTGAAAATATTTATGATCTAGTTCACATTAATTCTTAGTAGATATATAGCAATATAGAATTTATTCTGAGTTGCAAAATAACCTTCAAGTAAATTAAAAAATTTACCTCATATGAAGTAGGAGCTTAGATTACAATTCAGTTAGATTTAAGTAAACAGTAGAACCTTAGAAATTTATCAACAAGGGGTTGGGGATTTAGCTCAGTGGTAGAGCGCTTGCCTAGGAAGTGCAAGGCCCTGGGTTCGGTCCCCAGCTCTGGAAAAAAAGAACCAAAAAATAAAAATTCCTGACCTCAGCCTGAGCCTGTACTTATATGCACAGACACATATGTGTACACATAATTAATAGTCTTTCAGAAATTTATCAATAAATTTTAGAATTGAATAATATTTAATTCACTCAGCATGGAATTATATTCTAGTAACTCAAAGTTTAATGAAAACACTTAATATACTCAAGCTATATTAATACCCCAATATGCATTAAACATGCTCAGAATATATACACTAGTCATGATCACTGAAAAATAATATAACACAGGACTGATATTTTACTGGGAAATGTTGAGTGTTTAATGCAGTTTTTCTGAGCTCTGGACTAAAAGTGAAAGACACTGTTATACATATATGTCTTTTCTACATTGCAAGTCAAATGGTTATGAGTTGAAACATGGTGAGTTATTTCAGTTATTTGAGGTAATTCAGGGCAAATCAAGTAGTATTTTGAAAAGTATATCAATAAAAACCAAACATTTTAGAAACTATTGAGTATAAGTAACAACATTTGGGGTCAAATATATAGCAGTAAATACTGCTATGAGAAAGAAAGCCATTCTGCATATATATGAATTCACCTTCTATCCTACAGCATTAGAAATGGAAAAGCAAAAGATGTTTGAAGAGAGTAGAATTGAGGAAATAACAGCAATCAGTTTTGTGAGGAGATAAAACCTTAGTAAATCTTTGTTGAGGTACAGATATACAAAGATCCAAACTGTGACTCCACAAGTGACTGGGCTAAGTGCAACAAAAACTTGCTTGTCAATATTTACTTTACATTCATAAGACAAATATATTGTGTAGTAGTTCAAATCTAGAGTGCTTGCTAGCATTCAAGCAATTGTAATTTGATCTCCAGTGCCACAGGAAGCAGACCATGGTGGACTATATTTTACTTGTAATACTTAACTGATAGAGCACAAAAAGTTCATAGTCATACTTTACTACATAGAGCAGTAGTTGTCAACCTGTGGGTCAGTACCCCTTTGTGCGTGTGTGTGTGTGTGTGTGTGTGTGTGTGTGTGTGTGTGTGTGTGAGAGAGAGAGAGAGAGAGAGAGAGAGAGAGAGAGAGAGAAAGAGAAAGGGGGACTTGAATGACTGTTTCACAGGAGTTAACTAAGGCTATCTGAAAAACACAGATATTTATATTGGAGTTCATAACAGTAGTAAAATTTCACTCATGAAGTAGCAATAAAAATAGTCTTACAGTTGGAGGTCATCACAACATGAGGAACAGTATTAAAAGGTTATAAAGGTTAGAACCACCGAAAGAGAATTCCAAGATACCATGGGCTCCATGAGATCCTCTGTAAAACAAAAACAAAAACTGGTAAACCAAAAAAAAAAAAAAAAAAAAAAAAAAAAAAAAAAAAAAAAAAACCCTGAAAACAAACTAGATGCCCATCAGTGTATGAAAGAATGTATAAATGGAATAAATTACAGACATAGAAACATGAATCGATCTCAAATTGATAACTCTAAGTATCAAAACCCAGAATATCCAACCCTGACCCCTAATGGATAAGCTATGGGATTATATTTATCAAATTTCAAGATATGTAAATTAATGCTTACTTAGAAAATTTGGGTCTGGGATGCATGGCAGGGGGTAAGGAGGAAGGAACACAGTTGGCCAAAACATTTCTTGTGTGGTCATGGCTTAGTGTATTTTACCTTACAGATCACCATGAGAATTGTTTGGGTGTAAACAGATTTCAATGAAAGCTGATTCCACTTCAATGACCCACATTAAGTGTGGGGCTTTTCTCACCTGACTTCTTCGAATTCCTTTTTCAAGGCGACCCTAGGGAGAGAATCACACCTGGGTTTTGGTAAAAGGCAGGTAATGCCTCCAAAGCATCTGTGAACTTCTTTGTCTTCATTAGGCTCCCTGGCGAAGTGTACACTGAGCTGGAGATGCTGGGGGACTTTCCTAAACTCTGGCCTCCCTGTGAAGATTCTGATGCTCACTGCTCACTCAAAATCCCCTTCTCTCCAAGCTGAGAATTGTGGTTCACCAGTAGATCATTCTCAACTTAATTGATTGTTGCTGAACAGTTTCTTTTTCTCTTGACAGATTGTGTTTTTAACTGGAACTAATTTGTATCTAGTTATGAAGTGTAATAATTATGCTCGATATTTTATTCTCTTCTCAGAGTCTACTACATATTACCTATTTTACTTTAATATTTTTCCCAATACAGCATCTCTATATCATTCACATATTATTTATCCTAAATCATCCACATTTTTCTAATATAAGAAATATCTCATTAAGCTTAAGCATACTATTCAGAAACATCTATTTTCAACTTGTATGTGTTGTAATGTTTTTATGTACCTATTTTTCTCAAAATCAATATGAAAGATGACTCTTTTCCTACATTTGATAACCTGTTGGGAAATTGTATCTTTATAGTACCAAGAATATTTTGAGTACAAAGGTGTTCCCTAGTCACACACATGTGAGATTGATACAGAAAAGCCGTGATCACCTGCTACTCCTTTTGACAAATGTGCTGTGCTTTTATATATACACATTATTTTAGAACACCCTGGTGGAATTGTGCCAGTAGGTTATCAGTGATATTGCATGCAATAGATCATGCATCTCCTTCATTTTCAGATTATTACTCATACAAATGTTTTTGGTTTTTTTTTCCTTTTAGCTTTAACTCTATGATTAGCTAATGATGCCTGCTTTTCTTCAGATATTTTGTCTAAAATCAAAACAAACGGGGTTATTCCAATGGCTTGAATGTTATTCCAGCATTTAACATAACATAGCATTTAATATAACAGCATTATATATGGATCACTGCAAAAATTCCTCTTTGGGTTATCTTCACAAAATTTACCATGCTGTTTTCAAAAGGAAAAATCAACAGTAATAGTTGCTGTCTTAGCCCCTAAAGTGATCTTGGTGATACATCACTTTGGACTAGTTTCATGTCTGTTTGCTATACTTTTTCTATCATTGAATTACTTCTTAAATTTAAGCTTTCTTATAATAATACTTACAAAAAAAATCACATACCAAACTAAGTAGACCTAAAATCTACAAATGTACACATCTCAATGAATTTCTGAACAGTTAGAATAGCCATTTAGAATGGGAAGCGTTTGGTTTCAAATTACAGTATTTATTTTAGCCCCTTTTCTGTAATTTAAATGCCTATAATTTAAATGAACCCATGCTTGCTCTGGCTAGCTGCCTGCAATGACCTCTGGCTGGCTTTGCTAAGCTGCCTGGCAGGCGGCCCTCTTGAGAATACCTGGAACTGCCATCCATCCACCCCTGAGGTAGGCTTTGCTAATGGCTGCCACAGGGCTATACCCTTTTACTCACCCACCTGAATCATTGTAAACGGAAAACAACAGACAATCTTAATACTTAAAATCGACCAGAATCGATAGTCTTAAACTCATTAGCTATTCTATGTTGGAATTCTTCTGGTGGTTGAGGCTGCCATTGGGTCTAACATCTCTCATGTCTACATTCTGCATATCCTTTCTCTTCACTGCCTCACCAAAAAGCTCCTTCCTTTCTCTCATGTCCTCCTGTACCTCTCTTGGACCTGGACAACACACCTAGGCCCAATGATTAGGCTCTTGTCCTCTTTATCAGGCAATCAAATAATTAGGGGATATACCACTACACATATCTATCACCACCCCAAAATACCAATGACAGTTATAATTAGAAAAACAGTATTATATCATCTTTTATAGCATATTTACATTATATGCATTCAATTCTTCCTCATCCCATAGTTAGACTTTCCTGTTCTTTTTTCTACATGCTTTACTGTACACACATATATATTTTAAACTCATAAATATATTACTGGCTATATTCTACCTATGAAGAATATAGGTTTTCTTTTTGTGACTATGTGACCACGTTTATTAGTATAAAATCCATTTCCCAGCAAAATGTGTGTGTGTGTGTGTGAGTGTGTTTAACCAATTTTAAATAGCTATTCATCTGTGTCCATTGATGAACAACTAGTTTGATTTTAATTATTTGCTATAGTCAAAGAAGCAGCAGGCTGGAGAAGTGGCTCAGTGGTTAAGAGTACTGACTGCTCTTCCAGAGGTCCTGAATTCAAATTCCAGCAATTT
Organism: Rattus norvegicus; assembly: GCF_021556685.1. Classification (NCBI taxonomy): domain Eukaryota; kingdom Metazoa; phylum Chordata; class Mammalia; order Rodentia; family Muridae; genus Rattus; species Rattus norvegicus. The sequence goes on from NC_141546.1 coordinate 24,547,566, forward strand.
CCAGGTGGCTCACAAACATCTCTAATGGGATCTGATGTTCTCTTCTGGTATGTCTGAAGACAGTGAAAGTGTACTCACATACATAAAATACATAAGCAAAATCTTTGAAAAAAATTAAAAAATGAAGCAGCAAAAGATATAGGGGATGGGAATTAAATATGTCATTTCGTAGCTGTTTTCAATATTTTGAGAAATATAATTTCCAAACTAATTTCCAAAATGATCATATTAATTTTCATTGCAACCAACAGTGAAAATTGATCTTTTTTCTGGACATTTTCTCCAATATTTGTTGTTAGTCATTCTGATTGGAGAGAGGTGGTATCACAAAATAATTTAAGTGGTATTTCCCTGATCACTTAGAATATCAAGTACGTTTTTAAAAAGTTGTATAGGTGAATTGTATTTTGACAATTGACTATTCAATTTCTTCTTGATTTACTTTTGAATCAACTCTTTTTTAAATTGGTAATTTTATTTATTTATATTTCAAATGTTATCGCCTTACCCAGTTTTCCTTCTGGAAATACCCTATCATATCTTCCCTCCCACTCCTTCTATGAGGGTGCTTCCACACACACCCAGCAACTCCCTCCCTTCTCCCTGCCCTGGCATTTGCCTACATTGGGAAAAGGAGCCTTCATAGGACCAGGCCTCTCCTCCAATTGATGCCCTGCAAGGCCATCATCTGCTACATACACAGCTGGAGCTATGGGTCATTTCATGTGTACTTTTTGGTTGGTGGTTTAGTCTCTGGTACCTCTGGGGGGTCTGGTTGGTGAATATTGTTGTTCTTCCTGTGAGATTGCAAACCCCTTCATCTCCTTTAGTCCTTTCTCCAACTCCTACATTGGGGATCCATTGCAAGCATCCTCCTCTGTATTAGGCAAACTCTGGAAAAGCCTCTCAGGAGACAGCTATATCAGTCTCCTGTAAGCATTCACTTCTTGGCATCCACAATAGTGTCTGGGTTTGGTGTCTGTATATGGGTTGGATCGCCAAGAGGGACAGTCTCTGGATGGCCTTTGCTTCAGTCTCTGATCTCCACTTGTCTCTGAATTTCTTCGCTTTTTGGCTAATATCCACTTATCAGTGAGTACAGACCATGTATGTTCTTTTGTGACTGGGTTACCTCACTTGGGATATTTTCTAATTCTGTTCATTTGCCTAAGAATTTCACGAAGTCATTGTTTGTGTAAGATGAGTAGTACTTGATGACATAAATGTACCACATTTTCTGTATCCATTCTTCTCATGGAGGACATCTGGGTTCTTTCCAGCTTCTGGCTATTATAAATAAGGCTGCTATGAACATAGTGGAGCATGTGTTCTTGTTATATGTTGCAGCATCATTTGGGTGTATGCCCAGGAGTAGTATAGCTGGTTCCTCAGGGAGTACTATGTCCAATTTTCTAAGGAACCACCAGACTGATTTCTAGAGTGGTTGAAGCAGTTTGCGATCCCACCAACAATGGAGGAGTGTTCCTCTTTCTCCACATCCTCGCCATCATCCGCTGTCACCTGAGCTTTTTATCTTAGCCATTCTGATTGGTGTGAGGTAGAATCTCAGTGTTGTTTTGATTTGCATTTCCCTGATGACTAAGGATGTTGACCACTTATTTAGTTGATTCTCAGGATTCTTCAGTTGAAAATTCTTTGTTTAACTTTGTAAACATTTTCAGTAGGCTTATTTGGTTGTCTGGAGTCTAGCTATTTTAGTTCTTTGTATATATTGGATATTAGCCCTCTATTGGATGTAGGATTGGTATAGATCTTTCCCCAATATGTTGATTGCCATTTTGTTCTATTGACAGTGTCCTTTGCCTTACAGAAGCTTTTGAATTTTATGAGGTCCCATTTGAAGATTGTTGGTCTTAGAGCATAAGCCATTGGTATTCTGTTCATGAAATTTTCCCCTGTGCTCATATGTTTGAGGCTCTTCCTTGCACTTTTTCTATTAGCTTCAGTGTATCTGGTTTTATATGGAAGTCCTTGATCCACTTTAAATTGAGTTTCGTACAGGACGATAAGAATGGATCAATTTCATTCTTCTACATGCTGACATGCATTTGAACCAGCACCATTTGTTAATAATCCTTTTCCCCACTGGATTATTCTAGCTCCTTTATCAAAGAGCAAGTGACCATAGGTTTGTGTGGGTGTGTGATCATTTCTGGGTCTTCAATTGTATTCTCTTTATCTACCTGCCTGTCTGTGTACCAATACCATGCAGTTTTTTTTTTTGTTTTGTTTTTTATCACTATTGCTCTGTAATACAGCTTGAAGTCAGGGATGGGGATTACTTTAAGAAGTTCTTTTATTGTTGAGAAAAATTTTTATCTATTCTGGGTTTTTTTGGTTGTTCCAAGTGAATTTGTGAACTGATCTTTCTAATTCTACGAAGAAATGAGTTGGAATTTTGATATGGATTACATTAAATCTGTAGATTGCTTTTGGCAAGATGGCCACTTTTCCTTTATTAATCTTGCCAATCCATGACCATATGAGATCTTTCCATCTTTTTAGATTTTCTTCAATTTCTTTCATCAGAGACTTGAGTTTCTGACAAAATTCTGCACTACTATCATCAGTTCCTGGGCTTTTGGGGAGGACATTTTCATGACTGCTTCTATTTTTTTCTTTCTTTTTTTTTTTTTTATTAACTTGAGTATTTCTTATTTACATTTCGAATGTTATTCCCTTTCCTGGTTTCCAGGCAAACATCCCCCTAATCCCTCCCCTTCTTTATCGGTGTTCCCCTCCCCATGCTCCCCCCATTGCCGCCCTCCCCCCAACAATCTAGTTCACTGGGGGTTCAGTCTTAGCAGGACCAAGGGCTTCCCCTTCCACTGGTGATCTTACTAGAATATTCATTGCTACCTATGAGGTCAGAGGCCAGGGTCAGTCCATGTGTAGTCTTTAGGTAGTGGCTTAGTCCCTGGAAGTTCTGGTTGCTTGGCATTTTTGTTCATAAGGGGTCTTGAGCTCCTTCAAGCTCTTCCAGTTCTTTCTCTCATTCCTTCAACAGGGGTCCCGTTCTCAGTTCAGTGGTTCGCTGCTGGCATTCGCCTCTGTATTTGCTGTATTCTGGCTGTGTCTCTCAGGAGCGATCTACATCCGGCTCCTGTCAGTCTGCACTTCTTTCCTTCATCCATCTTGTCTAATTGGGTGGCTGTATATGTATGGGCCACATGTGGGGGAGGCTCTGAATGGGTGTTCCTTCAGTCTCTGTTTTAATCTTTGCCTCTCTATTCCCTGCCAAGGGTATTCTTGTTCCCCTTTTAAAGGAGTGAAGCATTAACATTTTGATCATCCGTCTTGAGTTTCATTTGTTCTAGGCATCTAGGGTAATTCAAGCATTTGGGCTAATAGCCACTTATCAATGAGTGCATACCATGTGTGTTTTTCTGTGATTGGGTTACTTCACTCAGGATGATATTTTCCAGTTCCAACCATTTGCCTACGAATTTCATAAAGTCATTGTTTTTGATAGCTGAGTAATATTCCATTCTGTAGATGTACAATATTTTCTGTATCCATTCCTCTGTTGAAGGGCATCTGGGTTCTTTCCAGCTTCTGGCTATTATAAATAAGGCTGCTATGAACATAGTGGAGCACGTGTCTTTTTTATATGTTGGGACATCTTTGGGTATATGCCCAAGAGAGGTATAGGTGGATCCTCAGGCAGTTCAGTGTCCAATTATCTGATGAACCTCCACACTGATTTCCAGAATGCTTGTCACCTGAGTTTTTGATCTTAGCCATTCTCACTGGTGTGAGGTAAAATCTCAGGGTTGTTTTGATTTGCATTTCCCTTATGACTAACGATGTTGAACATTTCTTTAGGTGTTTCTCAGCCATTCGGCATTCCTCAGCTGTGAATTCTTTGTTTAGCTTTGAACACTATTTTTTAATAGGGTTATTTGTCTCCCTGCGGTCTAGCTTGTAGGATTGGTGCAGATCTTTTCCCAATTTGTTGGTTGCCGTTTTGTCCTAACCGCAGTGTCCTTTGCCTTACAGAAGCTTTGGAGTTTTATGAGATCCCACTTGTCGATTCTTGATCTTAGAGCATAAGCCATTGGTGTTTTGTTCAGGAAATTTTTTCCAGTGCCCATGTATTCCAGATGCTTCCCTAGTTTTTCTTCCATTAGTTTGAGTGTGTCTGGTTTGATGTGGAGGTCCTTGATCCACTTGGACTTAAGCTTTGTACAGAGTGATAAGCATGGATCGATCTGCATTCTTCTACATGTGACCTCCAGTTGAACCAGCACCATTTGCTAAAAATGCTATCTTTTTTCCATTTGATGGTTTTGGCTACATTGTCAAAAATCAAGTGCCCATAGGTGTATGGGTTCATTTCTGGGTCTTCAATTCTGTTCCATTGGTGTATCTGTCTGTCTCTGTACCAATACCATGCAGTTTTTATCACTATTGCTCTGTAATATTGCTTGAGATCAGGGATGGTGATTCCCCCTGAAGTCCTTTTATTGTTGAGGATAGTTTTAGCTATCCTGGGGATTGCATTGAATCTGTAGATCGCTTTTGGTAGAATGGCCATTTTTACTATATTAATCCTGCCAATCCATGAGCATGGGAGATCTTTCTATCTTCTGAGGTCTTCTTCAATTTCTTTCTTCAGAGTCTTGAAGTTCTTATTGTACAGATCTTTTACTTGCTTGGTTAAAGTCACACCGAGGTACTTCATATTATTTGGGTCTATTATGAAGGGTGTCGTTTCCCTAATTTCTTTCTCGGCTTGTTTCTCTTTTGTGTAGAGGAGTGCTACTGATTTATATGAGTTAATTTTATACCCAGCCACTTTGCTGAAGTTGTTTATCAGCTTTAGTAGTTCTCTGGTGGAACTTTTGGAATCACTTACATATACTATCATATCATCTACTAATAGTGATATTTTGACTTCCTCTTTTCTGGTCTGTATCCCCGTGACCTCCTTTTGTTGTCTGATTGCTCTGGCTAAAACTTCAAGAACTGTATTGAATAAGTAGGGAGAGAGTGGGCAGCCTTGTCTAGTCCCTGATTTTAGTGGGATTGCTTCAAGTTTCTCTCCATTTAGTTTAATGTTAGCAATGGGTTTGCTGTATATGGCTTTTACTATGTTCAGGTATGGGCCCTAAATTCCTATTCTTTCCAGGACTTTTATCATGAAGGGGTGTTGAATTTTGTCAAATGCTTTCTCAGCATCTAATGAAATGATCATGTGGTTTTGTTCTTTCAGTTTGTTTATATAATTGATCAGGTTGATGGTTTTCCAGATATTAAACCATCCCTGCATGCCTGGGATGAAGCCTACTTGACCATGGTGGATGATTATTTTGATTATCTTGGATTTGGTTTGCTAGAATTTTTTTTGAGTATTTTTGCATCGATATTCATAAGGGAAATTGGTCTGAAGTTCTCTTTCTTTGTTGGGTTTTGTGTGGTTTAGGTATAAGAGTAATTGTGGCTTTGTAGAAGGAATTCGGTAGTGCTCCATCTGTTTCAATTTTGTGGAATAGTTTGGATAATATTGGTATGAGGTCTTCTATGCACTAAAACCGTCTGGACCTGGGCTCTTTTTGGTTGGGAGACCTTTATTTCCTTAGGAGTTTTGGGGTTGTTTAACTGGTTTATCTCTTTTTGATTGGACTTCGGTACCTGGTATCTGTCTAGGAAATTGTCCATTTCCTGCAGATTTTCAAGTTTTGTTTAATAGAGGCTTTTATAGTAAGATCTGATGATTTTTTTAATTTCCATTGAATCTGTAGTTATGTCTCCCTTTTCATTTCTGATTTTGTTAATTTGGACACACTCTCTCTGTCCTCTCTTCAGTCTGGCTAAGGGTTTATCTATCTTGTTGATTTTCTCAAAGAACCAACTTTTGGTTCTGTTGATTCTTTCTATGGTCCTTTTTGTTTCTACTTGGTTGATTTCAGCTCTGAGTTTAATTATTTCCTGCCTTCTACTCCTCCTGGGGCTATTTGCTTCTTTTTGTTCTAGACCTTTTAGGTGTGTTGTCAAGCTGGTGACATATGCTCTTTCCTGTTTCTTTCTGCAGGCACTCAGAGCTATGAGTTTTCCTCTTAGCACAGCTTTCATTGTGTCCCATAAGTTTGGGTATGTTGTACCTTCATTTTCATTAAATTCTAAGAAGTCTTTAGTTTCTTTCTTTATTTCTTCCTTGACCAGGTTATTGTTGAGTAGAGCATTGTTCAATTTCCACGTATATGTGGGCATTCTTCCCTTATTGTTATTGAAGACCAGCTTTAGGTCGTGGTGGTCTTATAGCACGCATGGGATTATTTCTATCTTTCTGTATCTGTTGAGGCCCGTTTTTTGACCAATTATATGGTCAATTTTGGAGAAAGTACCATGAGGAGCTGAGAAGAAGGTATATCCTTTTGCTTTAGGATAGAATGTTCTATAAATATCTGTTAAGTCCATTAGGCTCATGACTTCTCTTAGTCTGTCTACGTCTCTGTTTAATTTCTGTTTCCATTATGTGTCCATTGATGAGAGTGGGGTGTTGAAATCTCCTACTATTATTGTGTGAGGTGCAATGTGTGTTTTGAGCTTTAGTAAGGTTTCTTTTACGTATGTAGGTGACCTTGTATTTGGGTCATAGATATTTAGGATTGAGAGTTCATCTTGGTGGATTTTTCCTTTGATGAATATGAAGTGTCCTTCCTTATCTTTTTTGATGACTTTTAGTTGAAAATTGATTTTATTTGATATTAGAATGGCTACTCCAGCTTGCTTCTTCCGACCATTTGCTTGGAAAGTTCTTTTCCAGCCTTTCACTCTGAGGTAGTGTCTGTCTTTGTCTCTGAGGTGTGTTTCCTGTAGGCAGCAGAATGCAGGGTCCTTGTTGCGTATCCAGTTTGTTAATCTTTGTCTTTTTATTGTGGAGTTGAGACCATTGATGTCTAGAGATATTAAGGAAAAGTGATTATTGCTTCCTGTTATATTCATATTTGGATGTGAGGTTATGTTTATGTGCTTTTCTTCTCTTTGTTTTGTTGCCAAGTATATTAGTTTCTTGCTTCTTCTAGGGAAAAGCTTGCCTCCTTATGTTGGGCTTTACCATTTATTATCCTTTGTAGTGCTGGATTTGTAGAAAGATATTGTGCAAATTTGGTTTTGTCATGGAATATCTTGGTTTCTCCATTTATGTTAATTGAGAGTTTTGCAGGATACAGTAACCTGGGCTGGCATTTGTTTCCTCTTATGGTCTGTATGACATCTGTCCAGGATCTTCTGGCTTTCATAGTTTCTGGCAAAAAGTCTGGTGTGATCCTGATAGGTCTGCCTTTATATGTTACTTGACCTTTTTCCCTTACTGCTTTTAATATTCTTTCTTTATTTTGTGCGTTTGGTGTTTTGACTATTATGTGACGGGAGGAGTTTCTTTTCTGGTCCAATCTATTTGGAGTTCTGTATGCTTCTTGTATGCTTATGGGTATTTCTTTCTTTAGGTTAGGGAACCCCGAGGCCGTATACAGTTTCCTCTTGGGCCAGGGATGTGGGCAGGTGTGGGCAATGTTGGTGGTCTCTTCTGCTCTGCAGGCTCATGAGTGCCCACCTGACCAGGCGGTGAGGGCTCTCTCCCACGGGGTTTGGGAACCGAGAGCTGCTTCAGGCAGGGATCCGCTGGTTTGGGACTCCCCCAGTTAAATACCGGAAGTGTCCGGTCCTAGAGGGATTTTGCCTCTGTGTGTCCTGAGTTCTTCTGGCAGGTCACTTGCAGCAGAAAAGTTGGTCTTACCTGTGGTCCCGAGGCTCAAGTTTGCTCATGGGGTGTTGCTTATGAGCTCTCTGTGGCCACAGCAACCAGGAAGATCTGTGCCGCCCTTTCCGGGAGCTTCAGTGCACCAGGGTTTCAGATGGCGTTTGCTGTTTTCCTCGGGAATCAGTAATGTGTGCAGAGTGCCGTCTCTTCTGATTTCCCAGGCGTGTCTGCCTCTCTGAAGGTTTAGCTCTCCCTCCCACGGGATTTGGGTGCAGAGAACTGTTTATCTGGTCGGTCTGGTGGTGTCTCAGACGCAGCGGCTGCTTCTATTTTTTTATGGGTTTTGGGACTGTTTAGCTGGTTTATCTGATCCTGATTTAACTTGATACCTGATATCTGTCCAGAAAATTGTCCATTTCATCCAGATTTTCCAGTTTTCTTGAGTATAGGCTTTTATAGTAGGATCTGAGGATTTTTGAATTTTCTTGGTTTCTATCATTATGTCTCCCTTTTCATTTCTGATTTTATTCATTTGGATATTGTCTCTGTACCCTCTGGTAGTCTGTCTCAAGGTTTTTCTATCTTGTAGATTTTCTCAAAAACAAGCTCCTGGTTTTGTTGATTCTTTGTATAGTTCTTTTTGTTTCTACTTGGTTGATTTCAGCCCTGAGTTTGATTATTTCCTGCCTTCTACTCCTTTTTAGTGTATTTGCTTCTTTGTGTTCTAGAGCTCTCAGGTGTGCTGTCAAGTTGCTAGTGTATGTTCTCCCCAGTTTCTTTTTGGAGGCACTCAGAGCTATGAGTATTCATTTTAGCACTCCTTTCATTGTATTCCATAAGTTTTCGTATATTTTACCTTCATTTTCTTTTATTTCTAAAATGTCTTTAATTTCTTCCTTCACCAAGTTATCATTGAGTATAGTGCTGTTCATCTTCCATGGGTATGTGGGCTTTGTGTTGTTTTTTAGGAATTTAAGACCAGCCTTAGTCTGTGGTGATTTGATAGGATGTATGGAATTGTTCAATTTTCTTGTAACTGTTGAGGTTTTGTGACCAATGTATATGGTCAGTTTTAAAGAAGGTTCCATAAGGTACAGAGAAGGTGTCTCCTTTTGTTTTGAGATGAAATGTTCTATAAATATCTGTTAAATCCATTTGGTTCCTAACTTTTGCAAGTTTCTTTATGTGTCTGTTTAGTTTCTGTTTCTATGATCTGCCCATTGCTGAAAGTGGGGTGTTGAAGTCTCCCCCTATAATTGTGTGAGGTGCAAGGTGTGCTTTGAGTTTTAGTTATGTTTCTTTAATGAATGTGTGTGCCCTTGAATTTGAAGCATAGATGTTTAGAATTGATAGTTCATCTTAGTAGATTTTTCCTTTGATGAATATGAATTGTCTATCCATATCTTTTTTGATAACTTTTGGTTGAAAGTCCATTTTATTCGATGTTAGAATGACTACTTCAGCTTGCTTCTTGGGACCATTTGATTGGAAATTTTTTCCAGCCTTTTACTCTGAGGTACTATCTGTCTTTGTCTCTGAGGTGTGTTTCCTATATGCAGCAAAATGCTGGGTCCTCTTTATGTGCCCAGTCTTTTAGTCTGTCTTTTTATTGGGGAATTGAGTCCATTGATGTTAAGAGATATTAAGGAATAGTGATTGTTGCTTTCTGTTATTTTTTTTGTTGTTAGCAGTAGAATTATGTTTATTTTTGTTTTTAGTGGTTGTTTGTGTACCTCTGTTCTTTTGGGTTAGTTGATACAAAATTAATTTCTTGCTTTTTCTAGGGTGTAGTTTCCCTCCTTGTGTGGGAGTTTTGTGTTTACTATCCTTCATAAGGTTTGGATTTGTGGAAAGATATTGTGTAAATTTGGTTTTGTTATGGAATATCTTGGTTTCTCCATCTATGTTAATTGAGAATTTGCTGGATAATGTAACCTGGGCTGACATTTACCTTCTCTTAGGGCTTGAATGACATCTGCTCAGGATCTTCTGGCTTTCATAGTCTCTGGTGAGAAGTCTGGTGTAATTCTGATAGATTTGCTTTATATGTTACTTAACCTTTTTCCCGTTACTGCTTCTAATATTCTTTCTTTGTTTGACACATTTAGTGTTTTGACTATTATGTGCTGGGAGGAACTTCTTTTCTGGTCCTGTCTACTTAGAGTTTGTTAGGCTTCTTGTATCTTCATGGACATCTTTTTTTTTTTATGTTAGGCAAGTCTTCCTGTATAATTTTTTTGAAAATATTGACTGGCCCTTTAAGTTGGGACTCTTTGCTCTCTTCTACACCTACTATCCTTAGGTTTGCTCTTCTCATTTCGTCCTGGAGTTCCTGGATTTTTTGGGTTAGGAGCTTTTTACATTTTGCATTTCTTTTGACTGTTGAGTCAGTGTTTTCTCTGGTGTCTGCTGCATCTGAGATTCTCTGTTCTATTTCTTATATTCTGTTGTTAATGCTTGCATCTATGACTCCTGATCTTTTTCCTAGATTTTCTATGCTCATGGTTGTTTCCCTTTATTTTTTCTTTATTGTTTCTATTTCCATTTTTTAAGATCTTGGTTTTGTTCAATTCCTTCACCCTGTAATTCTCTAAGTTATTTTTGTGTTCCCTCTTTAAGGGCTGTTACCTGTTTACTTGTGTTCTTTTCTATTTCTTTAGGGAGTTATTTATGCCCTTCTTAAAGTCCTCTATGAGATGTGATTTTAAACTGAATTTTGCTTTTCCAGTGTGTAGGGTTATCCAGGACTTGCTATAGTGAAATAACTTGGTTCTGATGATGCCAAGTATCCTTGGTTTATGTTGCTTATGTTCTTTGACTTGCCTCTCCCCATCTGGTTATCTCTGGTGTTAGTTGGTCTTGCTGTCTCTGACTGTAACCTATCCCTTCTATGATCCTGTGATCTTAAGTGTGTCAGCTCTCCTGGGATACCAGCTCTCTCTGGGTGACATTTGGTTCCATAGAGCTGTGCCCCAAGGTTAACTCTGAGGTGTAGATTGAGATACGAAGTATCCTGTTCACTGTTGCTTCACAGTTCCTGAGCCCTATGGTTTCCTGGCAGTTCTCTCCTTGAGTAATTATTGAAGCAAAAATGTTTATCTCATATGTTGACTTAGGATTGACAGCACCACTTGAGAGCAGCTATCTCTGGGTGGGATTTGGGTTTGGAGGGCTATGCCAAGGGTTAAACACTGGAGTGCAGATGGAGACCCAAAGTTGAATCAACTCTTAAGTGATGACAAATGGCATCTCTCCAACCTTAGATAGATTTTTTTCTTTTACTCTGACAATAGTAGTAAAAGGATTTACTGAAATCTTGCTATAAGTAATGAAGGATTGTAATTGGTCTGAGGCTTTGGGTTTAGAATGTGTGTGGGAAAACCAGTGGTGGTTATCTTCTATGTGGTATGCCTGCATGTTGAGTTGGATCTTCTGTGTGAGTAGGTACAGAAATGCCTTGTGGACATTTAAAATGTCTGTGCTTTTATAGAGAAGAAAGAGAGGTGTGACTTAACATGTAGACTGAAACCTTAATTGTCCAGCATAAGAAGCTATGTGGAATATCCATTTTTTTGCATTTCTTTTTTTAATTGGTTATATTACATTTGAAATGTTTTTTCCTTCCCCCGTTTCTTGTTCATAAGCCCCCTCCACCTTCTTCTATAAGGATTTTCTCCCTCCCTTAACGACCCCCCTTCCTGACTCCACATCAACTTTTCAATAAGCAGTGAAAGAGTCTCTTGTAAGCCTGTCTCCTGTGGTTGTAACAAGTGGGAGCATATGGGGTCAGTTTGAGTGCTACAGAGACAGAGTAACTGAGAAATATAAGTACATAATTCTCCTTAAGAAGAGGTCACATAATTTGAAACAAATTTGAGGAAATCAGTTGCTGATGGACTGGCTTATAAGAAGAATTAGAATCACTTGTTAATTGCTTTCTAGTTCCTATCAATACTCTGGGATGGAAAGCCAGAAATATGAAAAGCCATGTTTGATCCCAGCTCACTGGGTCACTTAGAATTATGTTCACAGAAAAGTTGTAAAAATAAGTTGATCCAGGAGAGACCTTTATTCACTTTGTTCTGTAGCATGTGGGACTTGATACTTATATAGAAGAAGCTTCCATAGATTCGAATGACCCCGATCACTGCATGAAGTATTTAAGATGCTAGCGCACTTGAGAGGAGATGACAAATGGGAGTAAACAGATAATAGTTTCCATAAACTACTTGAAAATAAGTGTAGTGATTTGTTTTGACTGAGAGCCAAAATCTTATGTCTATCGTTGCTTGGGTAAAATGAGAACATGTAAAATGTACTACTCTGAGGAAGCTGGTGGGTGTCCAAGAGTGTAGCTTGTTTAGTGGCTATGGTGAAAGTACAAAAATCATTAGAGATTTTAAAACTTAGACTTTTTTTTTCTTTTTGCCCAATTGAAAGCCCTTCATAGCCCAGTATGGCTTGTGAAGAAGCCAGGCTGCTTCTAAAGAATAATCATGCATTATAGAGAGCTACAGAAGGTGCTCCTCCCCATCCATGTTGCTGTGCCCAGCATTGCTCTGCATTGAACAGCTAGAGCAAGAGGTGATCTATATACAGGCTTTATTAGACTTTAATAATTCTTTTTTAAATATTCCCTTAGGTTCTGAGTGCTAAGAAGAGATTTCATTCACTGGATCTTCAGGTTACTTTCCCATGCAAACCTCCATGAACTCACTATTTCTCATGAGATAGTGGTCTTCAGTCTTGCTTTCTAATCCTGTCTGACATATTGACATATGTAAAACGTTTTCACTACAGAGATGAGCCAATGATGATGTAGGAATCTTTTTATAGATTTAGGAGAGCCTCACAATGGCAATGACCTCCACCTAAATTGATAAGGATTGGCGACCAGTTTATATGACATATGCAGGCTAAGAACAGCTGTAAGGTACCTGGGAGAAACATGGTGTGAGGACTAAGACAGGCTGACACTATGATGTGCTTCAAATTGATAGTTCAGGAGACTAGTCCTAGATGTCTGCTGCCAAGAACTGGGCAAGTCCAGGCAAATCAGTTATTGGAAAAACCCCAGGCCTTGGGCAGTCAATTAGAAACTGATCTATATCACCTGGCCTATCACAAGGGCAATGGGTCAGTAACACTTTCAAGCCTTCCACCCAGCAAAAATGGTTTTGGAATGTCCATAAATATAGAGCCAACAAATTAAGATAAAAGTCACCTACCCCTCCTTGGATTTCCCCAATGTGCTTGAAATTGTGCCTGTGAGCTCTTCGTCTTGGTAAATGGTTGACTCTAGTGCGCTGCACTTTTGCAGAAGAAAACACTCTTTGCTTTCGCATACTATTTGAGTCCAGGCTATCATTCTTTGGTGAATCGTGGACCCCTACAATGGTTCCATAAGTCATGTACTATGCTTGACATAGTTATTTAAAGAAATTTATCATAGCCAGTACCTATAAATGTGAAAGAGCTTCAAGTATTCTTGGAACTCCTGGGATATAACCTGATAAAGAGGACCATATCAGATTGGAAGAGAAAGACTCAAATGTCTACTGAGTCAGCTGTAATCCTAGTAGTACAGGACAAATAGCCATGCTCTCTATTATCGTAATTCTCCCTCATGTTAGATGTCACTAGAAGTTCAGAAGCCTGTAGCTGAATGTTATGAGACAGTCAAGCTAAGCAAACAGTTCCAATAAGGTTTGGATCTCAGACATAGAAAAAGTACAAGTTGGGTTTATAGTGTTAGAACAGCAATTTCTGGCTACATCTAAATATTATGATTCGTAGATTCCAGCACTGTTCCCACTATAATAACAGCATGTCACATGAAGGTTTGGACTAAAGACCTTTCTTTGGTGGAACAGAATCAAACTCTACAAAGGTGGCAGGCATATTTGCAGCAATGTTGTGGAAGTGTCTACAAGACCTGCTACAAATATCAAGCAGGCCATCCTGGGTCCAGCCACTGAGACTCCTGCAATAATTGAAACAATATATAAGCAAGATAAAGTGTTGAATGTGACACTATCCCATCCTTATAGATTCCTTGTACAGAGATGGTATAGATAGGAGCAGCAAACAATAAAAGCTATAGTGCTATAAATAACACAAATATGTACAGCTAGAGATTCATCAGAGTTGGTCTGTGACAACCTGCACTGATAGCTGGGTTACATTCAGAGACCTCACTTTATTCATGACTCATTAGCAGAAAAGAAAGTTGACAGGTGTTGGGTCAATCACTATGGGGTCAACAGATGGGCAGGGGAATATATGACATAGTCCTATATCAGGTTGCTTGATGTTTTTCCATGTATCAGTACATATCCATTTGAGCCCTGAAAATCAGGAGGCAGATGCTCTTAGTAATGTGTGGGCCATCTGCCCTCAGGGATCACTGGAGGCTAAGCAATAGGTTCATGTAAAGTGAGGTTACATGGGAGCCAACATGGGTTTCAAAATAGCTAAGGCATCTGGCCTTCCTATAAAATATCATGGTACCCATCATGCTGTCCAGTCATGCCATTCCTGTCTTCAGTGGGATCTCAGCAAATGGATGCTATGGCAAAACCTCTACATCAGCATCTTGTCCTGTAAAAGCTTACAGAGAGAATATATAGAACCTGTGTCTGTCCCTGGGGATACACATATACCTATACCTGTGTTGACATTGCTGCAGCCCTCTTCCAAGTATGTACATGTAAGCAAGCAGCAGGTGAGCCATAATCAAGATTCTAATCCAACTCAGTTACAAATGAGCATACACATAGAAATGACTCTATTGGCATGGTAGTTCATAGTGACAAGGGTTGTCAGTTTACTTATAAGATACAAAGAGTTGCACAACTGGACTGGAGACAATCATGTCCAACAGTACTTTGACTATTGTGAAATCTAGCTGAAAGTAAGGGTAATCATTAAAATGAAAGTTAAAGAAGCACCATACATAAGTGGAAAAGAGAACTCCCAGAAGCTATCAGGTTATAAAATAAGTTGCACTACCAGCGATGGGCTACCTCCCTACTTATTGTATATAAGAATTCCCCAAGGTCACACAAATCATAAATTTATTGCCGCTCTTGTTGCTTTCATGCCAAGTCTAGAAAGTAAAAACTTGTAGTTGAAGATAACACATGTTTTAGTTGTAGGACACAGAAAAATTAAGTTGGGACTAAGCTATAAGCTTTCTCCTTACTGGCTGCATTTTACAGAGCCTGGAGGAAGAATGTGGGTTGTTGAGGTAAAATTATCACCAGTAGTCCTGCTCAGCTATAGACCCTGCATGCTGTAGAAATGAAATTCCTCGTAGGGTGTACTTTCTTTTGTAATAGTGGCATATCTATCATGGGTTCAATGGACAGATTTTTGATTGGACTCCAGGATTGCTCCACTAGAAGAATCCTTCATTTGGTTTTGTAAGAAGCCATGACCTGTGTGACTGGGGTGGTCATAGGCCCCAGTGTGGGAGCTACTGATTGAATATTATTAAGTGACTGCAATGGGCCTAACAAATTGTGTCCTAAACTTGTTTGCTTACATCCACAGACAACGATTACTTTCATCTTCAACCAGCCATAAAAGGAAACTTCCTTTTGCCATTGATGGTATGCAGAAACATCTCCTTACAACCACTCTTTAGGACAAGTAGCTTAATGGTTTGCAGTACATCACCATCTCTATTATCCAAGGCCTGGTAAAACCTGCAGAAGAGAAGATTGGAAAAAGAGTCTGAGTAAAGAATGAAGTGCTGTGTAGCAGTTACCTCCAGTTTGATACAAGCCCTGTGGGAGGAGAGGTGAATTTCAAGAGATACAGGAGAGAAACAGTACTGTACAGAAATGGTAAAATAGAAACTTGGAGGATTCTAAATGTTCTTCTTAGCTGTATAGAAGTAGTGAACAGCAGCACAGGGAAAAGACTCACAAGCAAAACTGAGAGAAGACATCTCTCTGATCTGATTAACAGCCTGTGACTTGTGTGGAGAGCCACAGGGCAGCAGGTTTTTGTAGTCATCACCTTTGTTAGAATGGGCTTGTCCCATGATGCTGCTAATTTTGAGCTTTTGCTCCTGTTAATAATCCCAGTGAACATTCATTAGTGCGCTCAGTTGCACTCTGGTGCAACTGTTAACATTGTCTGTCTTGTCATCTCTTTCTGGGGTAGGTATGCATGCGCGTCTTTGCATGCCTGTGTGTGTGTGTGTGTGTGTGTGTGTGTTTGTGTGTGTTTATGTGTGTGTGTGTGTGTGTACATATGTATGTCTTGTTGTGGGTGTCTCCCTAATAAAAGGCTGTTACATGATACTGGTTTTTATAGTTTCACTACTGTTGTACTGGTCCTGGTTGACAGATCTTGCCTGGAGGGTTGGAATGATAGTTCCTAGGGTTTGCAGCAGGACTGTTGATTTCTTTTGTCCCACAGCAGCCTGTGAAATACCTTCTGCCAGTTTCCCCCATGGGGCCATGTTATAGCTCAGAGATTGATGTTCCTATATCTGTTAACCAGGGTAAAGTATATTCAGCAACAGAGTTTTAACAAATAATTCTAGGAAGCAAAACTAAGAATAATGACAAGAGTATGTTTGGTTTTGGTGGCCTTTGTGGCCTCTCTGACCAAGATCTCCTAGATAGGTATAAACATAATTAGAAGCACACTGAGATTCCATGTTTCCAGATTCAGAATAGCTAAGCAAGAAATCAAAACATGCCAACTGTGGTGGCACAGGCCTTTAAATCCACACTCTGGAAGTAGAGTCAAGTGGATTTCTGTGAGATTAAAGCCAGCCTGTTCAACATGGTGATTCCTTGGCAGCCAGTGCTCTGTAGAGTTCTCAAGCCATGCTCTCTCCTAACTCCCCAGTACAAGAAGTCAAATGACAATAAATGCTGTCAACAGTGTGGGGGAAGAGGTTCTTTATTCAGTGAGGTAAGAGTGTCAACCAGCATAGCCACAGAATACAAATATATTCAGAGAGTATGAATTGGAAATAGTAGAGTATTGCTCATCAGAAAGCTGAGAAAGAATTACCATCCTATATAACTCATTATATACCCAAAGGATTCTATATCCTACCACACAGATACATGCATCCAAAGTTATGATGGCTTTAATAAACAATGCCTAAGCAGTGGAGTTTATCAATTAATGTGGGGAAGATTAAAACATGGTATTTTACAAATGGACTTTTATTCAGTTAGAAAGAAAAAATAAGTTTGTGAATTTTGTATGTTAATGAATGGATCTGGAAAATAACAAAGTGACCTAGTCTAGAGGACAAATGTCACATATACTCTACCAAATATAGATTCTAGCTTTGAGCTTTGGACCTCTGTAGAGGTCACAAGAGTAGAAGGGGGCCTTGATGGTTAGAGCTTTCATAAATGCATTATGAAAAAGAGAAAGCAGAATATAGGTGACATGAAAACAGAGAGAGGAAATCAAGGATTGAAAGCTTTAGATGGGGTTCTAAGGAAGTGATGAGGACAGAGAGTTATGAGGAAAGTGGAGGTACAAAGAGCAAGTGCTACAGACACCATTCATTCTCCTGTCCCTCTGGCCTTCTCTCCTGTCCCTCCCTATACCTGATCCTGACTGTCTCCCAATTCTCTTCCCACTCCACTCTCCCACTCAGTTCCCTGCCTCCCTCTGCCTCCTATGACTATTTTATTCCTCTTTCTAAGTGAAATTCAAGTTTACTTGCTTTGACTTCCTTTCTGTTTAACTTCTTTGGGTCTTTGGGGTATATCATGGCTGTATTTTATGGCTAATATCGACTTATCAGTAAACACGTACTATGTCTGTTTGTTCTTTTGAGACTGGGTTACCTTACTTAGGATGATATTTTCTAGTCTCAGCGTCTTTTCTGCAAAGTTCATGATGTCCTTGTTTTTAATAGCTTGTTTTTAAATGAACTGCATTATCTGCATCCATTCTTCAACTGAGGGGCATCAGAGTTTTTTCCAGTTTCTTGCTGTTACTAAAAATGTTGTTACTAATATAGATAAAGCTGTTGCCTGATTGACATCCCCTAACAGGGTTGACCTGTTTGGCTTCAGTGGGATAGAACATGCCTAACCCAGGGTGGAAGGATGGGGGTGGGGGGTTTTTCATCTCTCGGGGGAAAGGGTATGGAAGGAGGGGGCAATGGGAGGTAGACTGTTTTGGTTGTAAATAAATAAAATTTGAAAAGGAAAGTGTTAATAAAAAAAGGAGGATATATAAAGAGCCAGATAAAAACTTACTTTTCAACGTCAATTAAAAAAATATAAGACAAAATATCTATGTCCCACATGGCTGGACAGTATTTCCCTAAAAGCCACAATATGAGACTGAAGACGTTTTCTGTTGTATTTGTGGATGTTAGCATTTACAGACATCGTTTCCTGAGATTGTGTCACTGTGTTCACTTGGTATCTCTTCAGTAATGAAAGGTGTTATTTACCTTTGTTTCAGAGGTAGAGTTGACTGTCTAAATTGTGGTAACTGTTAGAGTGTTACAAATTTTGAAAATTCAATTCTTCAAAACATAAACGAATGTAGATTCTATACATCTTCTATGAGTTAATTGGAGACTTGAAATCAATTAAGTTATTAGTACCTAAATGCATAACCTATTCCTGGGCCTCACCTGCAAGAATGAAAGATGCAGAGCTTGTCAGGAAGGACAGAATGATCAATAGCCCTGAGCTGCAGCATTTTGTCTCATTTGATGATGCAGAAACATTGCTCTATAGAAATCATTAAGAAGAAAAAAGGCAGGCCAATAAGAAGAAAATTTCTATTTGTGAACTATCTTAATCAGTATAGAACCCTTTAAAGTAGGGGTGACACAAATGTATCACTGAGATAAGGATGGATAATAAGAATAAGTCCCCTTTTATTTATAAATGTTTGTGCAGCTTTGTTCAATCCTCTTAAAATATACTCATTTCTATAAACTAGTGTGTGTTTGTGTGTATGTGTGTGTTTTGTGTGTGTGTGTGTCTGTGTGTGTGTGTGTGTGTGAGAGAGAGAGAGAGAGAGAGAGAGAGAGAGAGAGAGAGAGAGAGAGGAGAAAAAGGAGGAGGAGGAAAAGGAAAAGGAGGAGGAGGAGGAGGAGGAGGAGGAGGAGGAGGAGGAGAAGGAGGAAAAGGAGGAGGAGGAGGAAAAGGAGGAGATCAGGTTACAAGTAACCTTTGTAAATGAATAGGTATTTGAAACCAGTTAGAAGCACAGCAGAGAAATTCAATATAGCTTTTAGCAAGCTGGATTTTCCTCCCTGTCTCTTCAATCTTTTTTGAGAGAAGCCATCTATTTGTTTGATAAATATTTTCTGACTCGCCTGCCCTATGTCTGACACGGAAGACATAGTGATGAACATCACAGTATTGACCATGGATTTTATGTTCTTTCTTTGTTAGCTTTTGAATGAATCTGTTTTCTGTTGCCAATAACTCAGTGTTAAGCTTGGAGGTATGAGTAAGAAGAGAAGTTATTAGCTCACATACTATGTCTGACAATAACCATCTTCTCAAAGAGCTAAGGCATTGCAGGAATTACATGGCAGAAGCCATAGAACATATATGTATCTGAGTGGATAAACATCTGGTTTTTATCCTCAATCATATACCACCAAGATTCAGTCGCCAAAAATGCTATCTTGAGGGATTTGTTTAATTTCCAAATCAATCAGATTAAACTATTTCTTGATACCTTCAAATGTAGATGAAAACTAAAGAAATGAAGTCTTGAGAGAGTAATACACCATACCTGAACCATAGCAGTTTGTTCCTGAAGCACGAACACTAGCAAATGCAAGGAGCGCCTGAAACTGTTAAGCCTGTTTGAAGAATCTTTTCTATGAATCACAGTACACAGACAGAATGTTTGTTATATGTGAGGTAGTAGATGAGCAAAATTGAGGACAACTGAACAAGTTTCCAGCAACATTGCATATTCTGATTCTGAAGACCTAGAATAAATATGAGGTTTTCGTTTACAGTAACTGGTCTTATGCTTCCATTTCCATCTGTGCTCATCTCCATGTATTCTGTAGGAAGGCCTGTTGCTCTAAAAAATAAGAACAAAGGTTTATATTTTCCCTGTAGCTGCTGTATACTCCTGTACTTTCAGTGACTCTTATTTCCCTAGTCACCAACAGTAATTTGGTCTTTCCATGGTTTTTAATATGTTTTTCCATCTCCCTGGAGCACTATGAGAATTACCTTCTTTTATGCCTGATTCTGTAAAAGGCACCTTCAAGGTCCAAGGAAGAAAGGTGCTGTATGTAATGCAAGTAATCGCATACTGATGCATTGCAGGGATATTTCAATGAATAATTGAATGCTGTCTTTAAAATATAGTGAGATCCACAGAGGGCAGCTGCTATTTCAGGTTTCTTCTATGTAACCAGGCTTATAAACAAAAGTATATCTCTTTTTCACATGGTTGGGGTTTTCTTTTGCAAATAATATGTGTCTATGGCTGAAAAAATGCTGAAGTAAGAATAGAAGTTAAAAACCTTGTTTAGATGATAGTCTAATAAATTTTATTGTGGGTAACATTGCAAAATGTTCACTGATGTCAAAATGTAGTAGCTATGGTATTTGAAATTTCGTTTGATCTCTGAAAACTATGTATCTGTAGGATACTCACAGTCTGCATGAAATGGAATAACTTGTGTATACCATGTCACATTATTCCTTCTGAGATTGTCTCAGTGTTCTATTGCTCTGGAGAGAAACCATGACCAAGGTAATCCATATGTATAATTAAATTGGGACTTGCTTACAGTTTCAGAAGTTTATTCCATTATCCTTATGTTTGAGAGCATGGTAGCACACCAGCAGGCATAGTAGTGCAGATTTCTACACATAGATCTGCAGGTAGCAGGAAAAGAGTATAGGGGTTGTTCTGATGCTAAGGTCTTGTTTTCCACTTGATTCTTGATCTAGCAGAAAAGACAGCATGGGCCAATTATTGGGCAATAGACATAGGTGAAACTTCTGGGTCCCTGAAGGCATGCAATCAGATGTTGGAGAGAGAGGAAGGGAGAGTTCACCATGCTTCTGAGAGAGAAAAGCCAAGGAGCCATATGAGATTTCAGACAGAATGGCTACAGGTCACTTCTATAGGCAGATGATTGGAGGTATTAAGCTGGGATTAAATATAACTGAGCAAGGTGAGGTAAGGTAGAGAGGTGCAGAGCTAAAAATATTGATAAGGGTATGCTTCTCCAGGCAGGAGATAAGTAACACCAAACAAATATGCCAAAAACACAAATTGGAGTTGAACAGCTATGTACATCTATGCAATTAAGCCACAGATCCAATATTCTCTGGGTGGGATATGGTAGTGTGGTCCATTATTGGAGTTTAGGTGGAATAGTAAAACTACATATAAGAAGTACACACCAAAAGAAAGAAAGACACTGGGCCTGTCTTGGGCCCTTGAAATCACAAAGCTATGGTCACTCACAGTGACACATTTCCTCTAATAAGGCCCCACTTTCTCATCCTTTCAAATAGTGTCATTTCCTAAGACTTCAAACATATGAACCTATGGAGCCCTTTCTTGTTCAAATCACCAACCACATTATTTTCATTCCATACAAATCTAAATACTCCTAGGGAGGCTGAGATCATGTTACTGTTTCTTTTATTTTGCATATTTTAGTACGTACATATGATACAAAGAAAATGATAGACCTTTGACAAATATTTGTTGAATGGATGCATTACTATATTAGTCCTATTAGATATTTGTGAAATGATAGTCACATCCTGTAATTCTAAGATTGTAATTCACATCAGAAACAGCACTTGCTTAAAAGACAACTGATAAATTGAAGTCATTAATAAATTCATTTGGGAAAGTAGTGAAGATGATCAGTTTGTCTCCTATGAAATAATTCTGAACAGATACTAGGAGGAAAAAAAATCTGTGAAAGAACTTCATGGATTACATTCTAAACTTGTGTGTGAAATTGCATGTATTTTTGACTATCAAGTATAGATTATTTATGTAATTAGATACAATGTCATGGTTGATGGTACTCCATTGGAAACTTTCTGGTTATCAAAGTATAGAATAATGGAGCCTATTTGATCCTGAGCAATGTCGTGCGCCCAACGTCTCGCCAGCAAGAACCACGTGCGGACACCAGGATCCTTCTGTAGCAAAGCGTTTATTGCATCTTAAAGAGGAAGACCCCAAGCCCCAGAATGGCGCTGCTTATATACACCCTAATGTGGCGTGTCCATGTCTGATTGGTCGCTTACCCATGATCTCATTGGCATGCCCCGTGGTGGGCAAAGACTTGGCGCGAACACACTCTTGCACATGCGCACACAGCTAGTCCTGAAAGGAAGTCGGGCTGGCGCAGCGGAAGCCAGCGCCTTCTTGTAATGGTGAATGCTATCGCGGCTTTCCACAGAGCAACCCCTGCACAGAAGCAAATTAATAAACACATATGATAACTTTCTACCCAAGATTGATGTGGTGTTTTCAATAGAGTTTCATTACTAGGAGGTGTGGCCTTGTTGGAGTAGGTGTGGTATTGTTGAAAAAAATATGTCACTATAAGGGTGGGCTTTTAGGTCTCAGATACTTAAGCCCAGGCTTATTGGCACACATTTCTTTTCCTGCTGCCTTCGCATCAAGATGTAGAATGGTCAGTTTCTTTAGTACTGTGTCTTCCTACATGCTGCCATGCTTCCTGCCATGATGAAAAGGTACTAAACTTTTGAAGCCATAATCCAGACCCAATTAACTATTTTCCTTTTTGAGAGTTACCGTGCTCTTCTTCATGTCAATAAAACCCTTAACTAATACAATGGTTGAATAGCATATACAATCTTGCTTTGAGATGCTCCATAAAATGTTTGTAATTATTAAAACTAACTTTAATCTCAAGACTATAAAGTTTCATTACTCTTGACCCACATCAAATTAAGAAAATCAAAATAAGCAGCATGGTATAAGATGATTTCATATTTAAGAATTTATTAACTTTGCCTCCTTTTCCTTAACTTCTAATTTTTCTTTATCTTTCATGACAGAGCCTCATTGGGTAATTCAGATTATAGAAAAATATTATTTTGAGAATATTTTTGACAACCAAAACCATGTTTTAAATTTTACAGAATTCACATTTGTGTGTGTGTGTGTGTGTGTGTGTGTGTGTGTGTGTGTGTGTGTGTGTATGTTATTTAAGGGACAACATACATGCTTAGGAGGAGAATAAAATGTACATTGTAAAAATGCATTTCAAAAGAAAATAAACTGGGGCATAACTGGGCAAAGACTGGGTTATGGTCACTTAGGATGCATGTTTTGCAAAATATGTTTTGGGGATCTACATGAATCCTTACAAATGAGAAATCTGTAGAATTTTTCTACAATAAACAGCTTCTGTGTCCATATAACGTTTGCTAAAATATTTGTGAAGCTTCTTAGGTATAGATAAAGTATACAGGGATTAATCCATCCCTAATTTTGTATAGAATTTTTTCAAGATAAACTTGTAAATCAAGGGAATTGTTTTTTTGCTAATTTGTACCATTTTACTCATATTATTATTCGTGGTATATTTCAAATCCCTTGGCTTTTCATATAACTAACTTATTATTCTAATTCTCAAAATTTCCTAATTATAAAAACTGGTAGTCCTGAATACTCCATTTTCATTTATGTATTTATTTATTTGATTAGTAAAGAGAAAGGTTTATTATATATCCTTTCTGACCATATAATGCAAGCCAGCTATCACCTCATGAATCTCCTGGCTTAATCCTTCAGATGCTAGGATTCTAGGTATAAGTAACCACACCTAGCTGCCCTCTTTTATTTAGTAATTGTCAAGTTCATATAACAACCTTAATATTACTACAGTATGAATTTTTTTATTTTTCCTAGAGAACATTGAGATGACTAAATTGGTTCTTAAATCAAAACCAAAACTCTTTTATCAATAATGACAAAAATAGTTATGAAATAATAAGTTTAATGAATAAAGATAATGTATCTAATACTGGTTGTTTTCTCTCAGAAAATGAGAGTCCTTCAGAGGTGACATCTATATATCTTTTGGTGTTAGGTTAATTTTAACACAGGACATGGAATGATGGCTTTTGAACATATTTGTCACATACACTTCAGAAGAGTCCCTGTATACATGTGCAGAGGCTACAATACAATGAAGCTGCATAAAATGCATGCTGGTACAGAGATACTGAGAGGAATCATTTATTTCCCTAATAGCTCTCTTTCAGCAGACACTGGCCCCACCGAAAATGCCCTGTTAGCAAAACTGTCATTCCGCACAGTCTCTGGATATGAGAGTAATGACAGAGCACAGCCTCATGCACTCATTGTAGAATATCATTTTTCTTTAGTTTTAAATATCACATCATTTTTATTCTGTTTCCCTTTGGCTTTAATGGACTAAAGTTTTATTCAAGATAAAAACTCATCCAAATGGGAATTATACACTGGAGAAATATTTACAACAGGCAGTGTAATCTTTCAAGGTGAGAACATTAGATTTTCTTCCCATATCCAGACAGCTGAAATTGATACAGTGCATATTTCCTTCTCCCCAGGTCACAGTATAAGAATAATATCATTTGGTTTACAAATTATACCTTGGGAGTCCGACTTTATTTGGTATCAAGCTAAAGATGGGTTGATACTGTTTTGGCAATTTACAGAGTGAGCATCTTCAATGCCCTTGGGCCTTGAGGAATAATGAGGAGTTTAGGATTAAATGGCAGCCTTGTGCTTGAAGTCTGTCTGCAGCTCCTCATCACTTTGGATGCAATTCAGCTCTGTCCCCATGGCCTTTGAGTCATAGCAGATCCTGGCATGCATTCTCTTTTACTTCATCACCTATCAGATATGCTACTCACTTGTTTCCAGGTCTGTTCCTTATCACAGTCCTCCCACACATCTCCTCTGTTCTTCCATTGTGTGACCTGCACCATCCATTTCCCTTACTGATAGGATTGATCTTCCTTTATGAGTTCTCCTAGGTTGAAATTTATTATTCCTTATTTAGTCAGACATTAATTTAAATGTCTTCACTTTTGAGAGGTTTGGCATGCACCCATTCCAGGGAGATTTGCAGAGGAAGCAGAATTTTAATTTTTTGTCTATACTTAGGACAAGCACTGGGAGACATGTCTATTTGAAACAAGGACTAATGAATCCTGAGAAGTCTGGATTTTCTGCAAACATCCACATAGCTTGATAATATGTAGATATAGAGAGTTCTTTTAAATTCCTCACGAACAGTTTCAGCCGGTTCCAGTTTTACAGAGATGAAGTAAACAACAATAACTCAAGGAACGTCATACAATTTGCTGCTAATCTTCTGTTACATTTTTGTTCTAGTTTATTAATATTTTTCCAAATCAGTTTGAGATTCAAGTATCCAAATTTTGATTTTCAAATTCTTCCAACTTACATGCTTTCTTGACATAATAACCCATGAGAGCTTCACTCCATTATGAAATAATTAAGAAGAGGAAATAAATTAATGAAAAATTAAAGATGATAATGAAAGATGTCTTTCAATGTTAGAGAACATGTTGAAAGTTTTTGCTATATGGCTTTCCTTTAGCCATACATAGTTGTTATCCTCATATAATATTTTATCTAAATTCTAAGGAAGAAATATATAAAAAATGAATATAAAAGTGTCTATGCTATAATATATAGTATCAAGTTCTTAGATTTAATTAACATGATTAGAAGATATAGCTTAGAATGCTACCAGAAAATAATATATACTTTTGACATGCTGCTAAACATACACTCTCATTCCCAACTTTAGATGTTGAGGCACTTAAATTATGAGTTTAAGGTCAGCTTTGGTTGCATAGTGAATTGGATTGAGGCTTCCATCATAAACAAACTAATAATAAAAGAAAATGAGAATAAAGTAAAGGTGGATATTTAAAGAGTACATAATGTAATGTCCCAGATGAAAATAAATGAATTACATATTAAGTAATAAATCTGAGGGCAAATTTATAATATGAAGGTTAATTTTCTGTAGAAATAGTATGATTTAAAAGATCTGATAAATTATATTTTACATTAAAAATGTTAAAGTATTGAGATGAAAATGGGGGAACACCTAATCAGAAACTGAAATTTGAGAAAAAAACAAGAAAACAATATCCATCCTTTGGAACAATAAGATTGAAAACTTAGATAAAATGTGCATTTTTAAGAAAATCCATGTTTCATTATATTTTTTGTAGGTTTGCATTATTCTATACCATATTCTATACTATACTATACTTGTGTACTACCAAAATGTTTTAATTATTTAGAGGAGCATTATTAATTCAATAAACAAAATAAAAGTATCTTCCAATGTTAGGTAATATATTGAGGAGAGCTGTTTTCCACTATACCTTTATTCCACTGCATTTAGCTGATACTGCAAAATTCTATTTGAATTCATATAGTTCACAGTTCCCTAAATGAAAAGTCTTAGGTCACATAAACCGACCGAATTGATAAATGGAAAGGGTCCAGTGGCAGACAGCATCATGGAGGATAGACAGATCATGGCATGTGAGAAAACATAAGCTCTCAGAGACATAACTAATATATTGGAGTTGATCTAATATTTTCCATTATGACATTTATTCTTTCTAAATATTATGTATTTATTACCTTTACAATCCAATATAAGCCCTTCTTCTCCCCCAGTATCCCCTCACCCAAGTCCTCCCACCCCATTCCCTTTCTCTCTATAGAAGGGGAAATCCCCTTTGCGTGTTAACTCCCAGACACACACACACACACACACACACACACACACACACACACACACACATCAAGTCACTGGGGGGGACTAGGCACATCCTCTCTCACTGAGATCAGACAAAGCTATTCAGTTAGAGGCACAGGATCCACAGGCATGCAGGCAGACAGGCAGGCAACAGGTTCAGAGACAGCCCCTGCTCCAGTTGTTTTTAGGACCTGCATGAAGACCAAGCTGCTCATCGGCTACATACGTGTAGAGGGTATAGGTCTAATCCATGCGCACTCTGTGGTTGGTGATTCAGTCTCTGGGAGCCTCCGAGGGTCCAGGTTAGCTGACTCTATTTGTCTTACTGTGGTGTTCCTGTCCTCGTTGGGTCCCTCAATCTTTCTCCAACTATTTTGTATGACACCTCGAGTTCCATCTAAGGTTTGGATGTAAGCCTCAGCATCTGTTTCCATTGGTTGCTAAGTGTAGTCTCTCAAAGGACAGTTATACTATATTTCTTTCTGCAAGCATAGCAGAGTATCATTAATTGAGACAGAAATTGGTTCTACCTTACTCTGGGGAGCAAGTAAATTCTGGAGGAAAATATCTAAAGCCCTATCCAAACTGAAGCATTCAACTCAAAGCTCACTTATTAAACATTGGTTATCCTCCTTCCAGTCTCCAACTGCACCCAGAACTAAGGCTGTCTCACAGCCCTCTGGACCCAAAACCTGCCCTGAGGGAGCTGGTCTTCCAAGAGTGTTCCATCTCCTAAGATTACATGCTCAAAGGCCCACAGGAGGGGCAAGACCCAAAGAAAGACATCAAGACCAACTAACAGCAGAGATAACAAGATGGCAAGAGGCAAGTGCAAGAACCTAAGCAACAGAAATCAAGACTACTTGGCATCATCACAACTCAGTTCTGCCACCACAGCAAATACTAGATAACCCAACACACAAGAAAAGTAAGATTTGGGCTTAAAAACACATCCCATGATGATGATAGAGGACTTTATTTTTTTTCCAGTTATTTTAACATCTGAACTTCTTTTTTTTTTTTTTTTTATTAACTTGAGTATTTCTTATATACATTTCAAGTGTTATTCCCTTTCCCGGTTTCCGGGCAAACATCCCCCTCCCCCCTCCCCTTCCTTATGGGTGCTCCCCTCCCAACCCTCCCCCCATTGCCGCCCTCCCCCATAGTCTAGTTCACTGGGGGTTCAGTCTTAGCAGGACCCAGGGCTTCCACTTCCACTGGTGCTCTTACTAGGATATTCATTGCTACCTATGGGGGCAGAGTCCAGGGTCAGTCCATGTATAGTCTTTAGGTAGTGGCTTAGTCCCTGGAAGCTATGGTTGCTTGACATTGTTGTACTTTTGGGGTTTCGAGCCCCTTCAAGCTCTTCCAGTTCTTTCTCTGATTCCTTCAACGGGGGACCTATTCTCAGTTCAGTGGTTTGCTGCTGGCATTCGCCTCTGTATTTGCTGTATTCTGGCTGTGTCTCTCAGGAGCGATCTACATCCGGCTCCTGTTGGTCTGCACTTCTTTGCTTCATCCTTCTTGTCTAATTGGGTGGCTGTATATGTATGGGCCACATGTGGGGCAGGCTCTGAATGGTTGTTCCTTCAGTCTCTGTTTTAATCTTTGCCTCTCCCTTCCCTGCCAAGGGTATTCTTTTTCCTCATTTAAAGAAGGAGTGAAGCATTCACATTTTGATCATCCGTCTTGAGTTTCGTTTGTTCTAGGGATCTAGGGTAATTCAAGCATTTGGGCTAATAGCCACTTATCAATGAGTGCATACCATGTATGTCTTTCTGTCATTGGGTTAGCTCACTCAGGATGATATTTTCCAGTTCCAACTATTTGCCTACGAATTTCATAAATTCGTTGTTTTTGATAGCTGAGTAATATTCCATTGTGTAGATGTACCACATTTTCTGTATCCATTCCTCTGTTGAAGGGCATCTGGGTTCTTTCCAGTTTCTGGCTATTTTAAATAAGGCTGTGATGAACATAGTGGAGCACGTGTCTCTTTTATATGTTGAGGCATCTTTTGGGTATATGCCCAAGAGAGGTATAGCTGGATCCTCAGGCAGTTCAATGTCCAATTTTCTGAGGAACCTCCAGACTGATTTCCAGAATGGTTTTACCAGTCTGCAATCCCACCAACAATAGAGGAGTGTTCCTCTTTCTCCACATCCTCGCCAGCATCTGCTGTCACCTGAGTTTTTGATCTTAGCCATTCTCACTGGTGTGAGGTTAAATCTCAGGGTTGTTTTGATTTGCATTTCCCTTATGACTAAAGATGTTGAACATTTCTTTAGGTATTTCTCAGCCATTCGGCATTCCTCAGCTGTGAATTCTTTATTTAGCTTGAACCCCATTTTTTAATAGGGTTATTTGTCTCTCTGCGGTCTAACTTCTTGAGTTCTTTGTATATTTTGGATATAAGGCCTCTATCTGTTGTAGGATTGGTAAAGATCTTTTCCCAATCTGTTGGTTGCCGTTTTGTCCTAACCACAGTGTCCTTTGCCTTACAGAAGCTTTGCAGTTTTATGAGATCCCATTTGTCGATTCTTGATCTTAGAGCATAAGCCATTGGTGTTTTGTTCAGGAAATTTTTTCCAGTGCCCATATGTTCCAGATGCTTCCCTAGTTTTTCTTCTATTAGTTTGAGTGTGTCTGGTTTGATGTGGTGGTCCTTGATCCACTTGGACTTAAGCTTTGTACAGGGTGATAAGCATGGATCGATCTGCATTCTTCTACATGTTGCCCTCCAGTTGAACCAGCACCATTTGCTGAAAATGCTATCTTTTTTCCATAGGATGGTTTTGGCTCCTTTGTCAAAAATCAAGTGACCATAGGTGTGTGGGTTCATTTCTGGGTCTTCAATTCTATTCCATTGGTCTATCTGTCTGTCTCTGTATGAATACCGTGCAGTTTTTATCACTATTGCTCTGTAATACTGCTTGAGTTCAGGGATAGTGATTCCCCCTGAAGTCCTTTTATTGTTGAGGATAGCTTTAGCTATCCTGGGTTTTTTGTTATTCCAGATGAATTTGCAAATTGTTCTGTCTAACTCTTTGAAGAATTGGATTGGTATTTTGATGGGGATTGCATTGAATCTGTAGATCGCTTTTGGTAGAATGGCCATTTTTACTATATTAATCCTGCCAATCCATGAGCATGGGAGATCTTTCCATCTTCTGAGGTCTTCTTCAATTTCTTTCTTCAGAGTCTTGAAGTTCTTATTGTACAGATCTTTTACTTGCTTGGTTAAAGTCACACCGAGGTACTTTATATTATTTGGGTCTATTATGAAGGGTGTCGTTTCCCTAATTTCTTTCTAGGCTTGTTTCTCTTTTGTATAGAGGAAGGCAACTGATTTATTTGAGTTAATTTTATACCCAGCCACTTTCCTGAAGTTGTTTATCAGCTTTAGTAGTTCTCTGGTGGAACTTTTGGGATCACTTAAATATAGTATCATGTCATCTGCAAATAGTGATATTTTGACCTCTTCTTTTCTGATCTGTATCCCCTTGATCTCCTTTTGTTGTCTGATTGCTCTGGCTAGAACTTCAAGAACTATATTGAATAAGTAGGGAGAGAGTGGGCAGCCTTGTCTAGTCCCTGATGTTAGTGGGATTGCTTCAAGTTTCTCTCCATTTAGTTTAATGTTAGCAACTGGTTTGCTGTATATGGCTTTTACTATGTTTATGTATGGGCCTTGATTTCCTATTCTTTCCAGGACTTTTATCATGAAGGGGTGTTGAATTTTGTCAAATGCTTTCTCAGCATCTAATGAAATGATCATGTGGTTCTGTTCTTTCAGTTTGTTCATATAATGGATCACGTTGATGGTTTTCCGTATATTAAACCATCCCTGCATGCCTGGGATGACGCCTACTTGATCATGGTGGATGTTTGTTTTGATGTGCTCTTGATATCGGTTTACCAGAATTTTATTGAGTATTTTTGCGTCGATATATTCATAAGGGAAATTGGTCTGAAGTTCTCTTTCTTTGTTGTGTCTTTGTGTGGTTTAGGTATAAGAGTAATTGTGGCTTTGTAGAAGGAATTCGGTAGGGCTCCATCTGTTTCAATTTTGTGGAATAGTTTGGATAATATTGGTATAAGGTCTTCTATGAAGGTTTGATAGAATTCTGCACTAAACCCGTCTGGACCTGCGTTCTTTATGGTTGGGAGAACTTTAATGACTGCTTCTATTTCCTTAGGAGTTATGGGGTTGTTTAACTGGTTTATCTGTTCCTGATTTAACTTCGATACCTGGTATCTGTCTAGGAAATTGTCCATTTCCTGAAGATTTTCAAGTTTTGTTGAATATAGGTGTTTATAGTAAGATCTGATGATTTTTTTGAATTTCCTCTGAATCTGTAGTTATGTCTCCCTTTTCATTTCTGATTTTGTTAATTTGGACGCACTCTCTGTGTCCTCTCGTTAGTCTGGCTAAGGGTTTATCTATCTTGTTGATTTTCTCAAAGAACCAACTTTTGTTTCTGTTGATTCTTTCTATGGTCCTTTTTGTGTCTACTTGGTTGATTTCAGCTCTGAGTTTGATTATTTCCTGCCTTCTACTCCTCCTGGGTGTATTTGCTTCTTTTTGTTCTAGAGCTTTTAGGTGTGCTGTCATGCTGCTGACATATGCTCTTTCCTGTTTCTTTCTGCAGGCACTCAGCGCTATGAGTTTTCCTCTTAGCACAGCTTTCATTGTGTCCCATAAGTTTGGGTATCTTGTACCTTCATTTTCATTAAATTCTAAAAAGTTTTTACTTTCTTTCTTTATTTCTTTCTTGACCAGGTTATCATTGAGTAGAGCATTGTTCAATTTCCACGTATATGTGGGCATTCTTCCCTTATTGTTATTGAAGACCAGTTTTAGGCTGTGGTGGTCCGATAGCACGCATGGGATTATTTCTATCTTTCTGTACCCGTTGAGGCCCGTTTTTTGACCAATTATATGGTCAATTTTGGAGAAAGTACCATGAGGAGCTGAGAAGAAGGTATATCCTTTCGCTTTAAGATAGAATGTTCTATAAATATCCGTTAATTCCATTTGGCTCATGACTTCTCTTAGTCTGTCGACATCACTGTTTAATTTCTGTTTCCATGATCTGTCCATTGACGAGAGAGTGTGGTGTTGAAATCTCCCACTATTATTGTGTGAGGTGCAATGTGTGTTTTGAGCTTTAGTAAGGTTTCTTTTACGTATGTAGGTGCCCTTGTATTTGGGGCATAGATATTTAGGATTGAGAGTTCATCTTGGTGGATTTTTCCTTTGATGAATATGAAGTGTCCTTCCTTATCTTTTTTGATGACTTTTAGTTGGAAATTGATTTTATTTGATATTAGAATGGCTACTCCAACTTGCTTCTTATGACCATTTGCTTGGAAAGTTGTTTTCCAGCCTTTCACTCTGAGGTAGTGTCTGTCTTTGTCTCTGAGGTGTGTTTCCTGTACGCAGCAGAATGCAGGGTCCTCGTTGTGTATCCAGTTTGTTAATGTATGTCTTTTTATTGGGGAGTTGAGGCCATTGATATTGAGAGATATTAAGGAATAGTGATTATTGCTTCCCGTTATATTCATATTTGGATGTGAGGTTATGTTTGTGTGCTTTCATTCTCTTTGTTTTGTTGCCAAGACGATTAGTTTCTTGCTTCTTTTAGGGTATAGCTTGCCTCCTTATGTTGGGCTTTACCATTTATTATCCTTTGTAGTGCTGGATATGTAGAAATATATTGTGTAAATTTGGTTTTGTCATGGAATATCTTGGTTTCTCCATCAATGTTAATTGAGAGTTTTGCTGGATACAGTAACCTGGGCTGGCATTTGTTTTCTCTTAGGGTCTGCATGACATCAGTCCAGGATCTTCTGGCCTTCATAGTTTCTGGCGAGAAGTCTGGTGTGATTCTGATAGGTCTGCCTTTATATGTTACTTGACCTTTTTCCCTTACTGCTTTTAATATTCTTTCTTTATTTTGTGCGTTTGGTGTTTTGACAATTATGTGACGGGAGGTGTTTCTTTTCTGGTCCAATCTATTTGGAGTTCTGTAGGCTTCTTGTATGTCTATGGGTATCTCTTTTTTTAGGTTAGGGAAGTTTTCTTCTATGATTTTGTTGAAGATATTTACTGGTCCTTTGAGCTGGGAGTCTTCACTCTCTTCTATACCTATTATCCTTAGGTTTGATCTTCTCATTGAGTCCTGGATTTCCTGTATGTTTTGGACCAGTAGCTTTTTCTGCTTTACATTATCTTTGACAGTTGAGTCAATGATTTCTATGGAATCTTCTGCTCCTGAGATTCTCTCTTCCATCTCTTGTATTCTGTTGGTGAAGCTTGTATCTACAGCTCCTTGTCTCTTCTTTTGGTTTTCTATATCGAGGGTTGTTTCCATGTGTTCTTTCTTGATTGCTTCTATTTCCATTTTTAATTCCTTCAACTGTTTGATTGTGATTTTCTGGAATTCTTTCAGGGATTTTTTTGTCTCCTCTCTATGGGCTTCTACTTGTTTATTTATGTTTTCCTGGAATTCTTTCAGGGATTTTTGTGTCTCCTCTCTATGGGCTTCTACTTGTTTATTTATGTTTTCCTGGAATTCTTTCAGGCATTTTTGCGATTCCTCTCTGTAGGCTTCTACTTGTTCTCTAATGGAGTTCTTCACGTCTTTCTTGAAGTCCTCCAGCATCATGATCAAAAATGATTTTGAAACTAGATCTTGCTTTTCTGGTGTGTTTGGATATTCCATGTTTGTTTTGATGAGAGAATTGGGCTCTGATGGTGCCATGTAGTCTTGGTTTCTGTTGCTTGGGTTCCTGCGCTTGCCTCTCGCCATCAGATTATCTCTAGTGTTACTTTGTTCTGCTATTTCTGACAGTGGCTAGACTGTCTTATAAGCCTGTGTGTCAGGAGTGCTGTAGACCTGTTTTCCTCTTTTTCCATCAGTTATGGGGACAGAGTGTTCTGCTTTCGGGCGTGTAGTTTTTCCTCTCTACCGGTCTTCAGCTGTTCCTGTGGGCCTGTGTCTTGAGTTCACCAGGCAGCTTTCTTGCAGCAGAAAAGTTGGTTTTACCTGTGGTCCCGAGGCTCAAGTTCGCTCGTGGGGTGCTGCCCACGGGCTCTCTGCAGCAGCAGCAACCAGGAAGACCTGTGCCGCCCCTTCCGGGAGCTTCAGTGCACCAGGATTCCAGATGGTCTTTGGCTTTTTCCTCTGGCGTCCGAGATGTGTGTGCAGAGAGCAGTTTCTTCTGGTTTCCCAGCCTTGTCTGCCTCTCTGAAGGTTTAGCTCTCCCTCCCATGGGATTTGGGTGCAGAGAACTGTTTATCCAGTCTGTTTCCTTCAGGTTCCGGCGGTGTCTCAGGCAGGGGTTCTGCCGCTCCTGGGCCCTCCCCCATGGGAGCCCAGAGGCCTTATACAGTTTCCTCTTGGGCCAGGGATGTGGGCAGGGGTGAGCAGTGTTGGTGGTCTCTTCCGCTCTGCAGCCTCAGGAGTGCCCACCTGACCAGGCGGTTGGGTCTCTCTCTCACGGGGTCTGGGAGCAGAGAGCTGCTCGATAGAGGACTTTAAAAGGGACATAAATAATTCCCCTAAAGAAATAAGAAAGCACAGGTAAACAAGCAGAAGCCATTAAAGAGGAAACATTAAAATCTGTAAAAGAGTTACAAGAGTACACAGCCAAACAGGTGAAGAAATTGAACAAAGCCATTCAGCATATAAAAATGGAAGTAGAAACAATAAAGAAATCACAAAGAGAGACAACCCTAGAGATATAAAATCTAGGAAAGAGATAGGAGTCATAGATGCAAGCATTACCAACAGAATACAGGACATAGAAGATAGAATCTCGGGGACAGAAGATGCCATAGAAAATATTGAAAGAATAGTCAAAGAAAATGCAAAAGGCACAAAGCTCCTAACTCAAAATACTCAGGAAAATCTAGGACACAATGAGAAGACCAAATCTACAGATAATAGGTATAGAAGAGAGAAAAGATTCCCAACATAAAGGACCAGTAATATTTTCATCATAATTATAGAAGAAAACTTCTCTAACCTAAAGAAAGAGATGCCCAAGAACATACAAGAAGCCTACAGATCTCCAAATAGATTGGACCAGAAAAGAAATTCCTTCTATCACACAATAGTCAAAACACAAAATACACAAAGCAAAAAAAAAAGAAGAATATTTAATGCAGTAATGGGAAAAGGTCAAGTAACATATAAAGTCAGACGTATCAGAATTACACCAGACTTCTCACCAGAGAATATGAAATCCAGAAGAACCTGGGAAGATGTCATACAGATCCTAAGAGAGCACAAAGGCCAGCCAAGGCTATTATATCCATCAAAACTCTCAATTAAG
Organism: Rattus norvegicus; assembly: GCF_021556685.1. NCBI lineage: Eukaryota > Metazoa > Chordata > Mammalia > Rodentia > Muridae > Rattus > Rattus norvegicus. The sequence goes on from NC_141546.1 coordinate 24,582,428, forward strand.
ATAGATGGAGAAACCAAGATATTCCATGATAAAACCAAATTTACTCAATATATTTTCATAAATCCAGCCCTACAAAGGATAATAGATGGAAAAATCCAACAAAAGTTGACAAATTACACCCTAGAGAAAGCAAGAAAGTAATGTTCTAGCAAAAAACTCAAAAGAAGATAGCCACACAAACATAATTTCACCTCTAACAACTAAAATAACAGGAAACAACAATTACTCTTCTTTAATATCTCTTGATATCAGTGGACTGAATTTCCAAATAAAAAGACATAAACTAACAGACTGGTTATAGAAACAGGACAAAGGATTTTGCTGCATACAAGAAATGCACCTCAGTGGCAAAGACAGACACTCAAAGTCAAAGGCTGGAGAAGTTTTTCAAGCAAATCGTCCCCAGAAACAAGCTGTAATAGCCATTCTAATATCGAATAAAATCAGCTTTCAAACAATTTTTATTAAAGAATATAAGGAAGGATACTTTTTATTCATCAAAGGAGAAATCTACCAAGATGAATGCTCAATTCTGACCATATATGCTCCAAATACAAGGGTACCCACATTCATAAGAGAAACTTTACTAAAGCTCAGAGCATACATTTCACCACACATAATAATAGTGGGAGACTCCAACACTCCACTCTCAGCAATGGACAAATCATGGAAACAGAAACTAAACAAAGGCACAGTGAAACTAACAGAAATTATGAACCAAATGGATTTAAAGATATCTATAGAACATTTTGTCCTGAAATAAAAGACTATACCTTCTCAGCACCTCATGGTAACTTCTCCAAAATTAACTCTATAAACGGTCATAAAACAGACCTGGGAATGAATGGAATGAATAGGGAGACATAACAACAGAAACGGAGACAATTCAAAAAATAATAAGATCCAACTACAAAAGCCTATACTCTACAAATCTGGAAAATCTGGAGAAAATGAATAATTTTCTAGGAAGATACCAGGTACCAAAGTTAATTAGGATAAGATAAACCATCTTTATGGTCCCATAACCCCTAAAAAAATAGAAGCAGTCATGGAGTTTCCCAAACAAATATATCCCAGGACCAGATGGATTTAGTGAAGAATTCTATCAGACTTTGAAAGAAGACCTAAAACCAATATTATTCAAAGTATTCCACAAAATAGATACAGAAGGAACACTATGGATTTCATTCTTTGAAGCCACAATTATGCTTATACCTAAACCACACAAAGTAGCTACAAAGAAAGAGAAATTTAGACCAATTATTCTCAGGAAAATAATACTCAAAAGGCAAAAATCTCAATAAAATTCTAACAGCCCTAATCAAAGAACACATGAAAATGATCATTTACCATGATCAAGTGGGCTTCATCCCAGAGATACAGAGAGGGCTCAACATAGGGGAATCCATCAAAGTAATCCACTAAATAAACTCAGAGAAAAAAAATCACGTGACCATCTCATTTAGTTGCTAAGAGAGCATTTGATGTAATTCAACACTCCTTCACGATTAAAGTCTTGGAAATATCTGGAATTGAAGGCTCATACCTAAACACAGTAAAAGCAGTATACAGCAAACCAATAGCCAACATCAAACTAAATGGAGAGAAATTTGAAGCAATCCCACTAAATCAGGGACTACTTAAGGTTGCCTACTCTCTCCCTATCTATTCAGTATAGTACCTAAAGTCATAGAGTAATCAGATAACAAAACAAATTGAAAGGAATATAAATTGGAAAAGAGGAAGTTAAAATATTACTCTTTGCAGAGGATGGGATAGTTTATTAAGTGACCCCAAAATTCCCTAGAGAACTCCTAAGCCTGATAAACAACTTCAGCGAAGTGACTGAATATAAAAATTAACACAAACAATTAGGCCACCTTCCACTACTCTAAAGATGAACAGGATTAGAAAGAAATTAGGGAAATGGCACCTTTCGCAATAGCCACAAATAATATTAAATACCTTGGTGTGACTCTAACCAAGCAAGTGAAAAACCTGTATGACAAGAACTTCAAGTCTCTGAAGACAGAACTTGAAGATCTTAGAAGATAAAAAGATCTCCCATGCTCATGGCTTGGCAGGATTAATATAGTAAAAATGGTCATCTTGCTGAAAGAAATTTCTCTTTTATTGGATTTTTTTAAAATTTACATTTCAAATGTTATCCCTTTCCGCTTGTCTCCTCTGGAAACTCCCTAACCCATTCTCCTCTGCCTGCTTCTATGAGGGTGTTCCCCCACCCACCCACCCACTCCCTCCTGCCTCCCCTGCCCTGGCATTCCTTTACACTGGGGCACTTCACAGGATCAAGGGCCTCTCCTCCTGTTGATGCCCGACAAGGCAGTCCTCGAAAAGTGGATATTAGCCCAAAAGCTCGGAATACCCAAGATTCAATTCAGAGACCACATGAAGCTCAAGAAGAAGGAAGACCACAGTATGAATGCATCAGTCCTTAGAAGAAGGAACAAAATACTCACAGGAGAAAATACGGAGTGTGGAACAGACACTGAAGGAAAAGCCATCCAGAGAATGTCCCATCTGGGGATCCATCCTACATATGTAGTGGTTAAGTATTAAAAATAAAAAGGACACCATCTGACGCTGTTGGCGGCACAGTTGGGCCACATTGCATTTTCATTGTAATCAGCAAAGCGACTCAACCCAACCCACTACGTTTTCAATTTCCATCCCAAACTCTCGCCGGGCTAATTTCTGGACCCTGCAGTAATCTCGCCGCCATGCCTAGCCCCACATTCATGCTGGCTACTTTTTGGCCTCAGCAGCAGCCACCTACCTTGTGACTTTTTGCTGTAACTCTATTCACAGTCCCAGCATTTGTCCTCTGTGGTATAGTCCCAATTCCCAGGATCCTGGTAAATTCGTAGATAGGTGGGAGGGAGTGGGTGGGTGAGTGAAGGAACAACCTCATAGAAGCAGGGGAAGGGGGTGGGATAGGGGGTTTCTGGAAGAGAAACCAGGAAAGAGGATAAGATTTAAAGTGTAAATAAAACATATCCAGTAAAAGAAACAAACAAACAAACAAAAACCAATAAACTTCTAAGGTGCTGATTATCCAGTGTGCTTAGTGCTAGTGCAAGTCAGATGATTTTGGAAGCAAATGTAGTGGCTGAGCTGCCAGAAATGCAAGCATAGCTTCTCCATTCAGAAGGTGCTCAACCCAAGCTTTCGGACCATGCTCTCAGGACTAAAGATAGGGGTCAGGGATCTCCATGGAAAACAATGTGGAGATTTGAATGAGAATGAACGCTGCCACAGGCATATATGGGTTCGTGGTCTCCATTTGGGGACGTTTAGGAAGTGTGGTCGTGATGGTGGAGGTGTGCCACTGAAAGTGATCTCGTAGTGAAAAGCAGTTGTTTACTTCTGAATATTGAGCAAGCCACAGCCTTCTCGGTTTGGCAATAGAATAATAGAATAAAATATATATAACAGTCACGTGATGGGGAAACTACTCTGTTCTTGATGGTTCAACAATATCAAAAGCTAACATACAGTTTTTAGTACCAACTATGGCTGATGCGACCAGAAGAGAGACCCCCAGGTGCCTGCTGCATGCACCTATACAATGGGCAAATGTGTGACAGAGAGATGGGAAAGATATGCAGTGGAGAGGTGGAGGAGAGAGCAAAGCCAAGGGATCTGTAACTGTGGAGAAAGGTGGAACTGGAGACTAGACAGTGGTGAGGAGCAAGATACGATTATTTCATAGTGACGTCCTGGCCCAGGCTTCCACCAAGACCATGTCTTGGTCTGCGTTCCTGCTGCAGCTGGGGTCTAAGTTGATGTCTGTGACCTGACCAATGGCTATGAGAGGTCCCTGGTCTGGATTGTGCTGTGCTGGCCCCAGGCCTCACCTTCCCTGGTGGCAGGGAGGCAGGTGAGTCAGCCTCAAGAGCATGAGCACAGTAGAGCTGGCCCCACCCTTTGTCTGCCGTGGTATGGCATGGGCAAGAGTACACTGGGTGACACACTACAGCTTGCAAGACAAGATGGCGTTGTGTTTTGTTTTGTTTTGTTTTGTTTTAATTATTTCTTTTGGAGGAGAGTTTGGAGACAGAGAGCAGATATGAAGTGTTGGGGAAATGAGTTGGATTGGAATGCATGAGGTGAAGTTCACAAAGAATCAATAAAAAAGTTTAAAAATTAAAAACAAAACACTTTTTCATAACTAATTTGTTTGTTTACTTTTTATACCAGGCATGGTTTCCACTCCTCTCTCTCCTCCCAGTCCTTCCCCTCATATTCACTCATCCACTCATTCTTCCTTCTCTTTTGAAATCAAAGAGCCTTGGCATATCAAGTTGCAGTAAGACTAAGCAGATCTTTTTCTGTTGAGCGCAGAGGAGGAAGCCCAGCAGGAAGAAAGAGTGCTAAGGTCAGGCACCATAGTTAGAGACAGCCCGGTTCCTGCTGTTAAGAGTCCCACTTGAAGACCAAGCAATACAAATGTAATACATATGCACAGGGCCTAGCTTAGTCTCATGCATGCTTGCAGATTGGCTCTGTGAGCCCTATGGGCTATGGGTGCAGATTAGTTGATTCTGTAGGATTTCTTGTGATGTTCCTGATCCCTCAGGCTTATATTATCATTCTTCTCCCTCTTCTGCAGGATTCCCCAAACTTCTCCTCCAAACTGTGCGTGTCAGCATCTTTTACCATCAGTTGATGCGTGAAGCCTCTGTGTTAACAATTACGTTAGGCTACTGTCTGCAAGTATAGCAGAATACCCTTAGCAGTATAAAGGTACAGATATCAATTTTTTAGGGCTTTAGAAATATATTAAGTATAAACACCCACTGAATAATAATTTCAGTATACACATCTTCCATTAATGATGGATGACAGACTAGTTAAGACTTTAGCAGAACACAGAGAGGTAGGGATATTTTCTGGAGTAGGAATATTCATATACAGAATGAAGTGAATCCTTCATGAAGATGAAAAAGGCTGAGATATCAGTGGAGATAAACAAGACACTTGTAAGGTCAACATCTCCACATTAGGCATAAGTAACGTTTAGCCCATCTAGAGGATGAATATAACGTCCAC